>NW_028280166.1:0-59449 GCF_059751315.1 Micrasema longulum | reverse complement strand
AACAATAACTTGGAGAGTGACTTACACTGTTGTATTTGTTTATTGTTTATTTTTAGAGTTTATATAATTTTAAAAACGAGTACATGAGAAAAAAAAACATAGGATGTATAAAGAAAAAACATAAAACAATAATACATTCATACTAATTAAAATTTAGTTTAGTTTTTACACGTGTTCAAAAATTTCTTTAGATTTACTTTAAATTTATTTATTGATATATTATTTTTAATAATTTTTAGTTCATTGGGTAGATTATTATAACTTTTACACCAAAGCTTTTTTGACCATGACTTGTGTGGAATTATATCTATGTTGTTTAAACGATCCTTTTACAACTGCCTATTAAATTTTCATAGCAAAAAAACATCATCTTTTTAGTTTCTGTGAAACTGCGAGAGGTTTTTCTTAAAAGCACTTGATAGAATTCGCTTTTCCAAATTATTTCCGATATAGCTTTTCTTATGACTTTTAATTTACTATCGCCGTTTAAATGGATAAGTAACTAAATCAGGTGTCCCTAACAAGTGAAGTTTCACCATGTTTACTGTATCGACGGCAGAGTAATCTCGCAATAATTGCGTAATTTTTTTTCGATTACTCCGGCGCTTCGTGTAATTTCGTTAAACCTTCGGCCAATCTCGGTTGAGCGGCCAACAAGATCAAAATATCGAGAAAGAAGTATAGTATCAAGACAAACTTCAATATAATTATGCATTATTGCAAATTAGGAATATTTTTGTAACAAAATATTCATAAGGAGAACATGTTTTGACACCTTATCTATATTACCAAATATTGAAATAAAAATATGTCAATAAATTTCAACAAATGATTAAAATTAGACAGTTCACAATTTAAAACTTTTAAAAGTCAACATTTATTTAAAATAATACATTTGATTACCTATCCTATGAATATATGATAAGGATTTTTATTTCATCAAATTTTTGTATCACTACAGGCCAGAGGGCTCAATGAAGGCGGAGGATTACATCACAAAACAGCCAGGCTTGAGATTTTTTTATTCAAATTCCAATAAAAATAAGATTTTCAGGCGTTGCCTAGTATGTAGGTGAAATAATTCAATTAGATGAATTTCATCCGCATAAATAAAGGTTTCAGCTCTTTAAAAACAAACATCAACATATGAATGAATTGAAGGAATATAGATGTTCAAATATGGGCAGAATGGTGAATGTTACAGAGTGTGTAAAGTGGCCACTTAAACCAGCCAAGCCCTATGGATGCCTAGACATATATATTAACTTCTCTAAAATTTTCTTCATCTCTGTTGTAGTCTGAAATTTAAAAAAAATTTTTTTAGGCCAGTTGGTTAAATCAATATTATGAGTTTGTTCAAATTTCTGTTGACAAGAACTGGATTTCACTTCCTACACCACCGATTTTTAAAAGTTGTTCCGCGGAACCCTGTGGTCCCATGAAAACTTTACAGGCGTTCCGAGAGTTAGGGCGTATTGTCAAAGAAAGCGGGCGGTCAATGCCGCGACGCCGCAAAAAAATCGAATCAGCTACTTCAATCTTGAATGACTTTAGGAATAGCCGTATACCATGCAGTCGAAAAGAAGACTACTACAGTTCTACTTCCGTTTGTATTTTTTCCCCCGGAATAACCCGCTAAGCCTCTATTTTAAGGCTTGTCAGCAGGTGGGATAGAGGAGACATGGAAAGAGGTAATGAAAAATACACCACGACACCCAGACCAATTGAGAAAAAAATCTTTCTTGGATTCTTTTCTTGCTGGCGGGAATCGAACCCGCGACGTCAGTTTCACAGTTGGCCATCTTACCAACTGCGCCACGGCGACTTGCCGATGTGAGGCTGGCTTTTCAGCTTACGCCTACACTAAAAACAAGTTCAGATCTAGACTGAATGCCGCTCCAGATATCCATATTTAATTTTGATCCTTTTTTAAAACCGTAATTTTAGTACTATTATAAGTAAAACTGTAAAAAAAATCTTTACATTGAATACTTGCAGTAAAGATTTTAAATTAAAAAAATAGTCTTTCTTTTCCTGTCGAACATTACAACATGCAAACAATTAGGTGTCTTTAGTTCTAAAAATATTTTTTTTGTCAATTTATTTTTTTTGTCGAGATGGGGTTCAACCAAAACAAGTAGATCGGGCTCACCAAAAAAAAACACCAAAGAAGGTAGATTTACGTTCTATATATCTGTACCTCAGAGGCAGACGGATGCAAATCGAGAATTTTATGGAATGACATTTCGATTTTTGTATCCAGTTTATGATCACATCCATTGACATGTAAGTCTTACAATAAAAAAACCAATGTATTTAGGTACTGAAATACAAATTAACGCTATAAATTTTTAGATATCAATGAGAGAAAGTAAATTTTTTTGGCTCTTTTTGAACATTTGACGTTTTGATTTGCATCCGTCTGCCACATATTTTTTTCAATTTGGAAATTAAAAATACTGTTTTTTTTCTTTTCATTATTCTATTCTATTCTCTTCTATATTTCATTCTATTCTCATATATTTTCAAAGTACTTTAAATTACCTTAAGAATAAAAAATCTTTCAATACTGTAATTTGTTTTTATTTTTTATGTTGTTTTTTAAATTAACTTTAATTTCTTGTCTTTTAATTTCTTAAGTTATTGCTTCTCATTTGTTCTTTTTTTTAAATTTAATGTAATACCTGTATTTACTTAATTCATTTTTAATATTTTTTTTTGCATTTGAGCATGTTTTTTATCCTTATTTATTTAAATTCGTATTTTTATAGTATTTTTTTAAATTACCGAATACTTTGGGCATATTTTAAATTTTAATCTAATTTTTAAATTACATTAAATTTTGTTTTTTTTCCTTACAATATTATTATTGTTCTTGAAATAATAAAAATCATTGATTGATAACCTTAGTATGTAATATAATATGGAAACTTCACTATTTCATTACAATTAAGTCTTATTTTGTATACTCTAAAACTATGAAATTGTACTGTATGTTTCCTAAATGAAATAACATAAAAAACAGTCTAAAAAAAATCAGGAACAGCTGCCCTAAACAGATATTCTTTTCAAATTTTTTCCTACATTTGTAGTAATATGTTAATTGCAATAATTTCCTAGGGGGTAAAATCTAATTGTTATTTATTTATTATATATACGGCCTAAGCCAATTACAACAGTTACATGAAGAAACATAAATGCAAGAAACAACAAAAAGAACATAAAACAATGTAGCAAAGACAAACAAGGGCAAAACAATAATGGTAAACAATATATTCATAAAAACGAAAGACATAAGACTTCGAGCTAAACCATGCCAATCCAACTTCATCCCACACTGTTTAGTCACGAAGAGATCTACGAAAAGCCGGAAGATCTATACCAAAGAATTCCGAGTCATGTGATGAATTTATGGACAAAAATATGGATAAACTGAAAATATTGTTGATAAAGCTCACTCAAGTATTTTATAATCGTAATTTAACTATTCAATTTGTTTTGCTTGGTTAATTTGTAAAAACAATTTGTTAGTACCCCATCAGATTACTTACATAAAGCGGAAAAATGTTGCGTTGAATAAGAATTCACAACTTTTATGGCACCTTTTTTAGAGTTTGAAGAAATGACTTTAAAATCTGGTTAGTTGTGGTTTAATCAAAATAAATCAATGTTAATCGGTAATGAAGTCACATTTTTTTATAAAGATCAAATGAACACACCGTCATCATTCCCCTTTCTGTATTTAGTGGTGCATAGGACACTGTAATTGAAAACCAAATGCCGTGTATTCCAAATATCTGTTTCATAAAGGTTGGGTGCCAGACCATGAACTATTAAATATTACAGTTTAAACACCTTATTCACGTCAGCCCTGCCAGGAAACGAATCCAAGACCTTAAGAATGGCGGGAAAATGTGCCAACCACTACAAAACCATTATCTTATACACTTCCTATAATACATATAGATATTTTAAATATTAATTTGTTAATACCATTTTTTTTAATTGAAAAAAAAAAAAACTTTTTGCTTTTTAATTTTTCTAATTTACTTTATTTAAGTTTTTTAATGCAAATTTTTTATACCTAACTATTAATATTATATTATTTCCATATTTGCCTTTTTTTATTGAACAAAGTTTTTGCAACATGCTTTTTTAAATTCTACAAGTTTTTGAAAAAATTGTGTCATTGTTTATTTTTATAATTATCACTTTGTTTGTAATTATCTGTGTTATTTTTATAAATGCCACTTAGGCGTATTGTTAAATAAAGTAAATAAAAAAACGAGTCTGACTTATTTTCGCTCGATTACCTTCTAGTATGCACATATTGATACATATATAAAGATATATAATTGACTTAATATTTTGAGATATATGGAGGTTTTACTTTGTCCGCCAAGGTGTAGTCATTTGCCTATATTGTTTTAGGTTCTGGGTTTGATTCTCGGTAAGGTTAAAATAAAATATTAATTTAAAACGTAGTCTCCCATCGTAATATTTCTTTATCATTCGGCTGGCACCTGCGTGAGGCTGATAATTATCCAACCTTTGTTTAACGAATGACTGAGATACGCTGCATTTAGTGTACTAATACTGTGCCCTGGGCACCATTGGTATCGAGATGATGATGTTGTAATGACTTTCCTAGGAACTTGGAAATAATGAAAGCGAACCCAGGAATCGCACACATATTTTTACTATGTAATATAAATATCTGAATCGTATTACTGGCCATGTTGTTTTATCAAATATTAATAAAAAAATAGTGTATAACAGCGAAATATCACATATTATGAATACCGATAAAAACATATGAAATGTATTTACAAAATTAATTGTATTTTAAAATCAATATAGATATTGTGGAGAAATGTTATACATAACTTTAAAAAAGTAATAAAAACAATACATGTCCCTAGGAAAACACGATGATAATTGTGACGCCAAGATTAGTTACGCTGTTCTATAAAAAAAAAACAGTTTTTCAAAACAAAAAACAAAAATTTCAAAATTAACATGAATCATGACGCATTAGAGGCGTGGTCAATGCAATGAACATTTTCGCGGGAATTCAAAATTATAAATTGAAAAATATTTTTTATGCTCTTAATAAGCAGTAATTTTTATTTTTACTTTACAGTATTTCATAGACCCTTATTACTTTAAAATTGTAATAAAAAAGTGATATTTTTCTATTAATTATTTGGAATCATACGTAGTGTGTGATTTCTAAATAAAAAAAATATTTTCGATAAATCATACTTACAACACGAAAACTTTGATATCTTTTACTTCACAAAAAACAATAGATGAATGAATTTTGATAATAATGTTAAGATATCCAAATAAATCAGATCATAAACCCTCTAGACTGCAATTTTATGTTTCATATTATTTTATCTATTAGATGTACGTTCTAATATATTAAGAAAAATGCTCGGATACTTGGAAACCCATATTCTGGTTTCAAAAATATTCTCCAACTTTGTTATAATTTACATATTACATAAGGTATATGAGAATCAGTTTCTCTGTTTTAATTTGATTGAAGTCATCTCTTTTTACACAAAATAAACACAAATGCGGTTTAAAGCAACAAAAAGTATATCATGTTCAATTGGTTTTGCAGATTGCGATTTGAATCAAATGTGCATTCAATTGATTGCACTTGGAAGTAAATCCCACGCTTCGCCTACTTATATTTACATAATATTGCATAATGCAATTTGTACATCAAGGAGATCACGGTACATCATGTGTCTACAAAGAACGTAATAAAATGTATATAGATAATGTAACTCAAACAATGAAAGAGGAAATTGTAATTATTTGATTGTCCGCATTAATGTCACGCTTTCGTAATTAAACTAAACGACATTTTTCAATGCATCTGTTACAGGTACATTTTCCTTATATCATAATTAAACACGCCTAATTTATTAGTTGATTATGCCTACATATATAAGAATGACAGTGCAGTTGCGAGATAGCATACATTGTAATATATTCAGGAAACATTTTAATTGCAGTAGGTATTGATGAAGATCAACACTTCCTCCACATCAAAAAAACTGGCTAATTTGTTCAGCCATACTTTGCACAACCAGAATTTCCTGAATATTTTTTTAAAAGGAATGATGGGTACAAACCATAAAGATCGACCCTGCCGAGAACACATTGATTTAAACAAATGCGATCTTTACGCATCATTTAGCCAGTTGAAAATAGCTGCTAAAAACCGAAATTAATGGAGAGGAGATCAAAGTTCTGAGGATATTCAATAGTCGACAGTGAGATTTTCACCAGATTAGGATTTTTTAAATATTTTAAATTTAAATGTGTTCAAAAGCCATATGTATTGACCAACTTAGACAGTCTAATTAGTTCCCCCAATCATCCGTCACTCAATTTTAGTTGTCACTTAAGATCTACGTGAAAAAAATAAAAAAATGAGGCTATGGAAGTTTTTATAAGCAGTGTCTCAGATCACCTCGGTAGTTGAATCTAGTTGAAAGATTTTTATCAGTTGAATTGGCTCGACTGCGGAATCATCTCCCATGAACTACCGAAGATTTTTCTACGGTATATCTGTCAAAATCACGCCAGAGGAAACATATCATTGCTCTTCCTTAATTTCTCTTCTTTTCCTCTTTCTTGTTTCCTTTTCTCATTGAAAACTAGCTCTAAAAGAAAATGTTTTAAAAAAAAGGAATAACCCGTTAAGCATCTATTTTAGAGGCTTGTCAGCAGATGGAAAAGAGAGGATGTGGAAGGAAGTTATGAAAAAAACGTAACACCCAGACCGATTGAGAAAAAAATATTTTTTGTATTTCCTTCTTGCAACTGACGGGAATCGAACCCACGACACCAGTTTCACAGTTAGTCATCTAACCAACTGCGTCACGACACCTGTATTGATATGAATTAATTTATAAACACATTGCTAGTTCTATTCCTGCAAAAAAAATCAGGCATTCGTTTTGAAACTAAAATGATATGCTATACATAAATAAATAACACATTCAGTTAAATTGTTTTTTTTGCAGTTGAACATGCCAGAGAATCGAATCCGGAACCTTCCGTGCGTAAGTTGAGCGTCTTAATCACTACATCACAGAGGTGGTTTAAAGGGAATTTTCGCTTGTCAATAGGCCCGCCAACGTAAAAATGTGTATGTAAAAAAAGTTTAATAAATAAAATTGTAAGTGTTTTGGTTTTTTAAATGAAATTCATGTACATAAACTTTTTCAAAAGTAGTTATTATTAAGTGATGACTGAAATAATCGTAATAAATTAAAACAATGTAAATTCTTTTGACAACGGAATTCAACTATCTTTTCGAAAACAACACCAATTTGAGGTATTCCAAGACCATCCAAAAAAAGAAACGCAAAAATACACATTAAATTTCAGAAAAGATGGTTGTTATAATTTATTTTTTATTGGAAATCGATAATTTGTATTATTGCTTCATTGATTTGAAGGTAAAATAAAAATGAAAATATGTCTCTATTTTAGAGAGTAAATCAATATTATCTTTTTATCAAACAAAGTTGGCAACAGAATGCACAGTGAGAAAGTTTCTAATTGACGGACTGACGAGTTTGAAGTGCACCTAGATACTTGCATATTATATAATTATGCTAATAAACATAAATGTATGCGTAAATAATACGTAACCGCGTTGTTTTGTTACTTGGAATGCGATTAGAGATTAGGTTGCGCACTTACTGCCTTTACGCGTTGATGTCGTTTGAATTAAGTATTTTTAAAATTAGCTACGCGTGGCATGTTTTAAAAAATAAATACACTCACAAATATTCTTACAGGAAACGAAACTCGGAGCGAAGGGATTTGTGGACTACTATTCTGAACTCGCGTAGATTTACTATACTACAAAACACTTCATACATTAAAAAAACACTGCAAAACGGACTGTATTTAAGTAACTATAAACTTATTAAATTATATGTGTGCACACATATAATTAAATAAGTTTAAAAAAGAAAATTGATAGATAATTGTATATTGAGGAAACATCGCTCCTGGAACATTTTATCTTCAGGGATTACCTGAGCAAAATGTCCACGCTTTTTAAAAATCTTAAATATCTCAGAAACTTTAACAGCAATCTAAAAAATATCATGTCCACTACTATATTATAAAATATTCTTTTAAATTATGTATGACTCACCAGGGCCTAACGACTAATGTCCAAGATGTAAACAGATTTTTCCAAAAATTCCGTTGGGATTGCTACGAGGTAGTGGTTTGTTTGAAAGCTACTGTCAAAATGGCTGACCATATACAATCAATTCACACGGGTGTTGCTAGAGCAATATTAGTGTAACCTGATAATATTTTAATCTCTCAAATCTGAAGTGATTACCGGCTGGATGAAATAGAAACTTGTTTTTATTTTGGAGCAATTTATCCCCTGTTGGAGCAAAGTAGCACTACGGTACCAATTTAGTGCCCTAAAAGTGTGTTTAAGTACTTTACCCTGAAGATGGCTCCTACAATGGGAGCCAAAACGTCGGAACAAATCCAACACACACGGTATCACCCAAAAAAGAAACATATTGATAATTTAAATAGGTTTTCAAATTTACGATCGTACCTAATTTTTTTGTTCATGTAAATATGAACTCAACACAAATATTTATGTACTTGTATAACTGATGAATGAGGTTTCATTAATAATTGATAAATTTTCCCAAGAGTGACAACGTAAACATACAACAATTTATCATTAGAGCAGGCAGCTTTTTTTTAATGGACCCTACTTTATAATAATTAAAAAGTATAATAACTGTAATTAAATATGTATGTTTACATGCAACTTAATTTTAGTTTCCACAAATACACTATTTTTTGTGAGGTACATTTTTGAGAATTTGATTATAAGAATATTTCATATATATTTGCACGATAATAAAAATGACAAACGCTTAATAATATTAAGAGTTCCATTCTTAAATGGCCATCAAACACATATGATACGAGGGTCAATCACCAGAGAGACTGTTGTATCTAAGTATTTGGATTTAATTACGAAATTTGATTACGCGTAGTGCTAAGATACAATTCAAGGTTTTATTGCTGTTCCACTTAACCATTTTCAATTGCTGCCTATTTATACTTGACACTAAAAAAATTTTTTTTCCACGTTTGTTCCTAAGTGGAGCACGTGGATATTATCAGACGCCTCCAGGAGACCCTATCGTGAGCCAGCACTCTCACCTCCTCCCACGTCAATTCCGTGTTCTTCAGTTAGGCCGAATAAAACTGAAAGATGAACATCGATAGCCTTCTAAGACGGCGGAAGCCCGTGAGTGTGAGGAAGAGGCAACTTGGGTTTAGGCTCTCCTGAGAAGTCCGCAACACATGTTCAAGCCAGCTCTCGTTACAGTTCGTTAAAAGTTACTTATTTACTTATGTACTTATTTTATTTATGTTAGATTTAAATATTTTATTTAAAATAAAATAAAAAAATCTCAAAACCAGACGACGACAGACAATAAGAGTCAGGAATTCTACTATTGTCAAAGAAAAAAGTTCTCAGACATTACCTAGTAGGTGAAATAACTTACTCAGATAAATTTTACCCACATCAGTAAATGTTTCATCCCCATAATTGAACAAATGGAAGAATTGAAAATATAAATATGATAAGTTAAAATTATTTCGAACCCTTTTATTTGAAATTTAGTTTCAACGGACTTTTTTAGATTAATTTTTAGATATAACAAGAGTAAAATAAGGAATTCGTTTCTCAATTAAGAGTTTTTATATTAATGGAGAATAAAATAATGTGTTAAAATGTGATGTTCATGTTTAAATGTTTTTATGTAATATTTATATGTAAAATTATCCAGGTACAGGTTTTTTTCTTTCCTTCTTCTGAAAGCTATTTTTTTTCAGAGCATTAAAAATAAAATATGTATATTTATTCATTATTTTATGTGTACAATATTATGTCTGTACTCTTTTATTTGAATCTTAATAAAAACTAATGTCTGAGCACCCGATGACAAACTATAATTCAAAAGTTTATCGGGACAAAAATGTTTTAATACGTTATGTTTTTTATTATAATAATGTATCAATATTGTAATTTAATGTGCATTTTATTGAATAAAGACTTTAAAATCAAAAATAAATAAAACAATTTAGGTGAATCTTTACCAACAAGTCATAAGTCACGCCCAGGTTTGGTGGGATTTTTGTGTTTACTAGTAATATTTATATGTTATATTTCTTCTTATGTCTGTACTCATATATTTTAATTTTGAAAAAATAAATAGAATAGAGTTACAATTAAACAACAAGCTATGATTGGATTTCAAATTTCTTTTCTTTAAAAAAAATTCCGTCTCTATTTTTAAATATGTAAATACATGTATCATAACGTTAAAAATAATTAGACCAGTTACAGGCCATAGTTTTAATTTTCTTAAGTATTTCATAAATAATAATTCACAATGCAAGATGCTTCTCTTATTTAATGATCAAGATACGCTGCTCTTGGTTTTATGTAGTGCCCTATGCACTAATAGGTGTGGAAAAAAAATGATGACGAACGAAATGATTGATATACATTATTTTTATGTATAATAATTCGTTATAAGGGAACAATTGTCTCGGGGTTTGATATTTTGACTTTAATATGTTAAAATAATTACTCACTTTTTACGACATTTTTTTTAATAATTTGTTATTTTTTGCGCTTTTGTATACATAACTGTAATAGTTTTTATTTAATTTACTTTAGGAAAATAACAAAAACTTACATAAAGTGAATACACAATATAAAAATAGTTGTAAAAAAAGTCTATATGTATCTTCGACACCGAATAATACATATTTATTAATTTATTTGGTTTACAAACAACAAAAATAACATACAATATACAGAAATATTCAAATAAAAAAAACATTACTTATTTTTCATCAATAACACGCAAGCACTAATAAAATACGAATTTAAATAAAATTAACAATATAAATGATGAAAATTAAAATTGAATTATGATTTATCAATAAATAGTTCATTACAATATACTCCTAATAAAATAAAATTAACAGTAATAATATTTTCAGAATATCATGAAATAAAAACATGTACGTATAATATATCAAAGGACAATGATTATTAAAAAGTACAAAAGTAAAATAAAGTTAGAAAATTTAATGATGTTTAAAAAAAATGTTTTTGATCCAATAAGTTTGTAAATGTATTGTGTTTTTATTTCCATGTTTAAGAAACTTTTTTACGTACATTCTGGTCATTTTGAGGTCAGGCAGTTGAACACGAATAATTTACTTTAGACAATTATTTTTGAAAACGTGACGAGATGCGTCCATTGCGTAGTTTTTAATCTACTAATCATGACTTGCTATTATTCAAGGTATAAACATAATTATGGACGTGCATACGAATATACGTAACCTAAACGTTAATTTGAAAATGTTTTGATTTATGATCATTGCGCTCAAAAATATTTATTAAGTTCTACGTGAAATAAACTTACCTTTTAAATAAGAAAAACTCGACACAGACATCAAAATGACAATCATACAGAAAATAATATTCGAAGACATGAGTCGATGAAGGCGTTATGTCAAAAATAAAAATGATGATTTTATGTACTGCCCTTACATATAAAACCAACTACATCATCAAAAAGTAGCAGGAAACCATTTCGAGAGCGAAAGAAGGTGTTACGTTATCAATAATTGTAATGGTGTTCAAAACTTTAAACATGGATATTTCCGTTTTTTGCTTTTTGTAACATAACACCATTATCCACTCACATAGTATACTTCAATTTATGTTATTTACTGTCAATTTTTTTGTGAAATCACATTGTAATTAGGCCATAATTTATATTTTTAATAAATGTTATTAATTAAAATACTTGGTATACTTTCACTTATTTCTTTGACCAATTGGCGCTTTTACCGTTTACGCGTCCGAAGATGCCTGTTAGAGGGTAAAAGCGCCAATTAGTCAAATTAATAAGTTGAAGTGTACTAAGTATTTTTTATTTAAAACTCACTTAATATACGAAAATATAAAAGTTATTACTTAATTAGTATATTTTAATATTTTATTTATTTATTTTTTCGTAGAGAAATTGAGAAAAAAGCATTATTGGTGTAGGTCAGATTTATCAAAAATATTATGCCCATAACTTTTAAAACTCTTTTTAACCTGTTTTTAATGTTTGCCTAAACGCATTAAAAATACTGCACTAATCAGATTTTTATGGATTATATTTACATATTTTTGGCAAGTTCAATACTTATTTTAAAATATACACATATTTTTTCTTTTTGTAAAAAAAACTTTTCGACAACTTTCTGAATCTGCGGTAGAAAAAAGAATTTGAATCTCGGATATCTGATACGTTTGTGACAACGAGACCACCACCCGTGTCAAAATGTTGCTAATTATTGTAAATATGTACCTCTAGCTTGAGGTAATTTAAAAATTAATGATTAAACTGCGCCAATGTTCAATATTCAGTTTACCCAGTCAAGGCAACGTTTAATTCAATTCGTCAATCTGTCATTAGTCATAAATATTAAGCAACCAAGTCTGCTACAAATGTTGACATACAGTTACTAAAGTTTTCGGACTTCAAATGACTGCCAATATTATTGACGCTCGCTGCATGAACATATTTAAGGTTTCATAATACAATTGTGGACGATCAAAAAAATTATTTTTTTATTTGAAACACGAAATTTGAGGATCTTTTTTTATAATAAAAATAAAAATATAAACACTGGGTTTTTAACCACTCTCTTTTTAAATGAAAAGTTGAAATTAAATAATTACCGACCGGTTTAAGAGCAACACGTGCTTCTTGATATATTTATTACATGCATACGTTAGACTTAAGACACTATTTAAATTATAAAAAGGGATTTATATTGAATTACTAATAATACAACTTTTGTGAAAAAGGAGAATAATCGAATTTCCGAAATTTTGGATTTTGAAATCCGATTTTAATTTTAATAAAATAAATAATTCATAATCCCCTTTGCACACCTAATATCGCTTAGGGTACTATATGCGCATATCAATAACAGTCTGTCTCAATTATTATCTTTTGTTAAACGAAGGTAATATAATCAGTTTTACGCTTCAGGTGCGAGCCCGGGTGCTGTGAAACATTTCAGTGTAAAAAACATTTTTAAATAAATATGTCAACTTGTCAGGAATCGAACCTGAAACTTCGTGCATGGTAGGAAAATGTGCTGACCATTAGACAATACGACGAGGCAGGCTGATTCAGGGTTTAAAATAATCTAGCCAATGACAACTTCATTAAAACAAACCGATACATATAATTTAAGTTCAAGTAGGAAACACAGTTTCTGCATTTATAGCTAATTAATTTAATCCGTAAATTAAAGTATTTAAATCTAATTTATTTGATCTGTAAATTATAAATACAAGTGAAAAAAAAACTTCACAATTGCAAAAAACCTCCTCTCACTGGTTTGAAAGTTTTTACATTTTCATATTTATTCAAAATAATATTAAATAAATTATTCGAAGACTGACTACAGATTTTCTAAAAAAAACTTTGAATAAAAACAGTGGTTCAGAACCAAACACTTTAGTATTCAGGACCGAACGCTATCAATTATCCTAAAACGCACAACTAATTAAAATAATTGTTTATTCACAGAACTATTGTATTCGATATAAATGAAAGGTCATATTCAGATCTTTAAATTATTGTTTCCTACTTACAGGCATCAAATAACAAGATTCGAGGATTTTAAAGTAATTAATACAAAGGATAAATTGATGTTAATGTTAACAATGATGCTTTATTTTGTTACGATGTAAGTTAAAACTAACCAATTGTTTGCAGGTCGTTACTTCAAGGTGGTTTGTGATAAATGATCTTATTCTTAAGCAGAAAGTAAGATGTCCTTTGACAAAGCAACCGATTAACGAAACTTAACGTTGGGGAAATCGGGTGGAAGAGGATTCTACTGTAGTAAACTATTTTGAAATAGTGCAATTTACATATAGAACATCTTTTGACTGTTGTTGTCTAACCTTGTACCAAAATTGACATCTTAAATGCACAGAGCAGTATAAAAATACTTGCTTTAAGATCTAATCCGACATTGTGAAACACACCAACTAGATAAATACAATTGACAAATCGCAAGATCCTCAAACACAAAGACAACTTAAATACATATTTGCACCACTTTTGGTCGAAGGGACTATTATGGGTATTATGCAATTAATTTTTTTAACCTGCTTCTAATGTCCATCAAAACAATAAGTATTTAGTAAATGTTTAAAAAGAATCTAAAAATGGATATTGGAGGTTGGTAAAAGTAAAATATATTGTTTTATTCGGCCAAACCAATTTTGAAATATCTGCTACACTTTAATAAATTACCACTAAAGTAAATTCATAATTTATATTTTTTGTTCGTTTTGTAATAAAAATACAGAGATAAATTAAAATGTGTAGTGTTTTTAACTGTGGGTAGTACTGTTTTAAAAATGTATCTCCGTACCTAATAGGTACTACATACATTAAGTTTTCTGTGTGCATTCTCACATGAAAAAAAAGCATATTGTTTAGTGTCCTCGAAAATGGTTACCCCAGTGAGGACACATCAATTTTAAGTAGCTTTTACTCGTGGTTTCGCTCACGTGGTTATTAGGGAGAAATTAGTTTTGCTGTTTAGCGAAAGAATTTTCTCGATAGAACGATATATTTTTCAGGGACAGAAAGTAGCTTGTATCGATTGCCGGTCCTCTAACTATCGCTATGAAAAAAAAGAGGATTCGTTAGTCTATGGCAGTGAATCTTAACCGGGGCGCTTGCCTTTGTGGGCGTTTTGAAGTTCTGGCGGGGCGTTTTTAAATTTTTAGAACTTACGGGGCGCTGCAAAAGATCAAGTGGGCATTGTGTCAATATAAAAAAATAAGTTCAATATCATGTTCTTCATATAAAATATATGTCCATTAAAAAACGTTCAAAATATCACATATGAGTGAATATTTTGCGCAGTTCGAGGCTGGTAATCCATTTTTATCAGACGTAGAAAGTGTCGGCTCAAATTTAAAAGAGCAGTTTAATGACTTATAAAATGACTGCGAAGCCAAAATAATATTCAATCAATGTGATTATATGCTTTTTGGGTTCGATCCATCTATACCCTCTTCTGTGGAAAGAAGTAAAATTACCCATCGTAGCATTTCCATCTTCCTATTCAATAGAAAAGTGTTTTAGTGCAGTAATGCAATAATAATATTGAATAATATTGAAAAAATCACCAAGTCGATTACAAAAGTCAAAGAAGAGATTTTAGATTATATCTGACAATATAATATTACGAAATTGGCGTAATAACATAAAGATAAAAGATCTCATTAGATTTTTTTTGTGTTTTAATAAAAATGTCATATTTAATTATTTACTTATTTTAAAAAATGTTATTAAATGTATGTGATATTAATATGACGTATTTTAATTGTACTTCTGACCATTTTTATTTGTAGTAAGAAATAAATTGGAAACAATACATACCTGCATAGAGAAAAGTGTAGGTTTTTTTTTTCGTGGTAAAGGGGGCGATTCTTTCAATATAGTTAAGAAACACTTGTCTAAGGCGACGTCGCATCCTTATTCCGCTAACAAATCTTTGGATTTGTTAGCGGAATACACGCGATGCACACTTTGATACACGCGGAAATTAAAACAAATATTATTTTTAGTATATTCTTAGTAGTTAAATTGATAATTCCTTAGTAGATATTTTTTTTTTCCATGTACTTATTTGTGTTTTTATGATTTACTTAAATATTTAAGATATTAATAACTGTTCGAAAATGGGGAATAAGTTATGGTTAAAATGAACATTGGACCCCCTGATCCGGAGTTCGCGATACTAAAGAATATTAACATAATACGATATAATATCATCTGAGCGTCCTCGTCAATAAAGATTTCAGTTATTTAACTTCACAAAAACCAACGTATGGAAGAGTTAAACAAATATGGATGTTTAAACATAGACATATTGCAAAGTGTGTAAAATTATAATTGAAAGAAGACATTCACATAATATGTTTATAATATAGCTTTGTAAAAGCCTAGCCTTCCATTGTAAAAATGTTATCAATCTCTTTTACGATAACTATAATAATACATTTTAAACCCTGATGAGACAGGTAACTTATCTTCTTAAAAACAGAAGTACGTATTTAATACATTTTAATACAAATTCTGTACGTATAATGTACGGTTGATACAAACGCAAAATACTAGTCGTCGTTAGTTCGACGGATTTACAAATGACATTTCCCTATAAGATTTTACATAATATCGGTTATAAAACAAGCTGGTATTTGTATATTTAAATAAACGTTTTGACCAGTTTCTAAAACCCTATTGCGCAAAACAAAATAGATTCTTTGAATCACGAAAACAAAGCGTCATCCACAGTGTTTTGTTTTTAGTAAATATAAAAACACGACAGCAAAAATTACGCAAACATCGAGTACGTGAGAATGTCAAATATTTGAATTTTGAAATGAGAAGGCATTTGCATAGCATCTATGGTTTTTTGTAGGTCATATGTAGACGTAACAGTCGACGATTCGAATCATAGACAATATTAATAGTACCTTCGGGTGAATAATTAATTTGACGAGGGAGGAAGCACTGCCAAAATGAAAATGTGAAGCAGTGGTGTTGTCCCTTTCTCTCTTTTTATACAGAAAACTGAAACAGAAAAATTTCTAACTTTCTTTTGGATTTTAGCTTAATTCAGCGGATGAGTTTGCATTAAAAAAATAAAGATTTTTGCAAAACTTAGGCCCACTTCTAATTTCTTCAAAGTCAATAATTTTTTCCTCTCCTCGAAATCAATTTGAACGTTTGAAGCCATTTCTAGAAAATCTGTTTCGCTAATCCGGTCTTCATGATTTAGTGGAAAATACGCTTTACTAACGCACGGAAGGTTTCTGGTTCTATTTCAAAAAAGAAAACCAAAATACATTTGATTTTTCTTAAGCCTTAAGTCTGTGTAAGCCTAAGCACAGAACGCTGTAATTTATCATTGTAATTGGGCCTCCTGACTTGTTGTGGGACAAAAAAATCATCTTCTATTAATAAATATTGTACGTCCTGAATGCTCATATCGTCAATATGGTCACCTCCAATCATAGTTTTAATATGCCAACAATTTCATGTTCTGTAGTTTAATCATAAATAACTATCGACGTGCTTAAAAACATGCTAAGCATTTGAACGATTACAATGAACAATAATGAACATGCTTAAGTTATCACAGTCATAAGTCAACGCGAGTGTAATCTCTAAGTTCACGCTCGTGTCGGTTTGTTTTTTGTTTTCCTCGTAAATAAATATAATTTACTGGCGAAAAGTCGGCGCTTACTATGAAAAATAATACAATATATTGCATTTGCAAAATAGTAAAGACTATCTAATACAAAAAAAAGAAAACAACCGCCGGCTAAATGCAATAAATAGCGTGATAAATAATAATTAAATAAATAAATAAATATAGCAGTTTTGGAATATTTTCCGTATGTACACCGGTGAAATTCAAATATGTGATTGCGCAGCAGGATTATACGCCGCGAAATGTAAATATTTTTACATTTAATATTAGGTGTTCACGGATGTTGCATTGTGATTCGAACCTGAAACTTCGTGCATGGTAGGAAAATGTTATCACGCCGCTTATTAGCACGTCGATAGTTATTTGTGATTGAGCTACTAGGGATGTACGGACATAGTACATACTCGTACATCATAAGACCGTGCAATCGGAGGGTAGCCTGTATACATCTGGGCCGCGATTATAATGGGAAGCTAATGACGTCATAACTTTAACATGACGGTGACCTTTAAGTTTTGTTTCGATATGTGACATGGTGAAGCGGACGCCACGGTACACACATTTACGCGCCAAAGTGACATACCTTCATTATGACGTCAAAGTTGAAGATAAATTATCCCAAGTGACTACGAAGATACACTACCAACCACCTTCAAGTTTTGAGGTGAGTACTAAGTAAATCGATTATCGACGTATCTAGCATCTCACGGTACACATATGTATCTACTCATTAAAAGGAACAAACATTCCGCCGAGAGACAATATGAGAGAGAAATAAGTTAATTTTGAAGTCAAATTAAATTTTGACATAACTGTCAGTTGTGAAAACAAACGCCTCGATGCACAGAAAATGTGGCTAGATTCTGGTTTATAACATATAAGAACATCTAGGCGTAAAATGTTGCCACTATAAAAAATGAATTTCATTAATATATTTGTTCCATTTATTTTACTATCTTCCTGAGTGTACGTATCGAGTCGTTAAAGGAGCCGGCTTCGTTATCGCTTGGTAGATAAATACAGACAATCGTTAATTGTACTATCTTGGTACTTGTCAAAAGTCATATTCAAGCGAGCATTTTTTCCTTGATTTACTGGAGTTTATAGACGCTTTGAAGTAGGCATTTTTAATCACAGAAGCCAGAAAAAAAAAATGTGAACTATTTTAAATTTTCATTAAGTAAGCAACGCGGACTAAATTTTCGGGGTCATTCTGGTTGGATTCAATCATACGATGATGACAAGTTGGTAGAACATACCGTAGATACAGATAGTACAGAAATTAAGTTTACCGTCTCGGTATGTAGCGATGAAGATAGCCTTTATAATTGCGGCCCTGGTGGCTGTTAAAGTCCTGTTAAATATTCACAAGTGGTGAATTCTAAAGGCAATTGAAGGTTTTCAAAAGATTTGGTAATGTGCAATCAATTTGATCCCAGTTAGTGAATAATTTACTTTCTTCTCTTCCTCAATACAATAAAGAACACACAACACGACATGTCAAGGCTACCAAAATACAGAGAACCACAAAACTATTTGTATATTTGAATAATGAAAACCATTACTTAGGCATGTCAATATTCTCAAATGAACAGAACTGGTCGATAGTAAAATTTAAATACGTTCCAAAAACAAATTTGTTAGTCGGTACATGTTAGGCAAAATTATCATTCGAAATTGGAGATAGAATGTCAATTTCACGCATACAATTAGCGCAAACTCTTCTTTGTACAAACTGCATATTTTTGGATCAATTCTGTTAGAAAAAAAAATGTTTGAAACTGTTTCTTGTTATGATTTAAAATATTTGTTTTATTAAAATAATATGTTTAAATTATTTATTTTATTTTTTACAATAATTTTAATACATTTCTAAGTTTCCATAAAATATTTAAGCTTCGTTATTGCTCCTTTGAGTTAAGTCTTTAAAATTGAAAAAATTCATCATTATTATAAGATTATGCTAGTTATATTTTGCTGTAATTATCCTAGCCATTCTGGGGTGATATTCTGAACCGCTCTCGCGGATGATAAGTTACATCTACCTACGCGTATTTTACTGTAAGTATCTATTTTTTTTCCATACAAATTGTGAATGGTTTCGTATATTTTTATGGTGATTTTTTTTTTGAACAGGCAAAACATATATTCGATTTTTGTTGTTATTATTGAGATTACTTTCCGTGTTTTTTTTTTACTATTTCCGGTATTTTACTATTTAGTTAATATTTTTAATTGTTTTACGGACGCAAAAAATCGACAAACACATAACAGTCACTAATCGAAGAATGTAGAATTAAAATTAATTGAGGGGCGTGAATAAATGGCCTGAGTAACAGTTCCTCTCGTTAGAAAGGCGGGTTTTCCCCATGTAAAATAAATAGGTAATTACTTTGATTCGATTGCATCAGGTGATTCTGTAAAGTAAAGTGACCACTCTTTCATATCATAATAATAAGACTAAGTATCTATAACGGTATGTGTATTGCTCAGTGGCTACTCGCGATCAAGTTTTTCTAGAATAACTGGTTTGTATCGCAATTGGATTATTCGGATTAGGGTTGTCAACGGGTACAAAACGGGAATTACTAATAAATAGGTCAAGGAACGTACAGTTTTCTTCTACTTGAAAGTTAATAATTTTTTTATTATCTTATAAAACCGTAGGTACTTGGTACATTTATCCTATATTTTCTTGGTATCTCCAACGTTGGCAATCACTCTCTCAAAAGTCTCTTTGTCCTGTGCTACCCGGAAAATCTACTCCATAGTCCTGAAGCCAGTCCAGTCTCATATTTCACGCAGCCAGGACAGCTGTCTTCTTCCAGCCCCTCGGCGACTCTCAATCTTGCCGTTTAAAATTAAAGGAAGCAAGAGGTTTTTTTTCCCACGCATTATATGGCCCAGATACGAAATTTTACGAACTTTTATGGTGGTTAGGAGTTCTCTGTTTATTCTAGCTCGACTTAAGACTTCTGAGTTCGTTATCAGGTAAATCAAAGATATCTTAAGCATTCTGCGATCCTATCATATATATTTAGTTATAGTATATAGTTATAGCATATTATACATATCCTATAATAAGTATTATTGTTTTTGTTCACAGCTATTTTAAAAAAAGATTACAAATTAGAGGAATTAATATTGACATTCAACATAAACAAAAAAGGGTAAATGCACTGTCTACTAATTATAATGTCAGAATGCAGTAAATTTATTATAATCGTTTAGATTATTAATTTGTTTTTATCAAGATATGTTATATTGTTATTAAAAATGTTTATTTTATTTGTGTTTACATGTAATTTGTGATAAAACAAGTATTTTATTTTGTACATGAGTATTTTTTTTATAAATATTTCTATTTTTGAAATACTTCATGTTATTTCAAGTATTTTTTAAGAAAACAAGAGCTTTATCGAAAATATTTTAAAACTAAATAACCAATTTAAAAGATATCCACAGTTTTCTACTTTTTGATTTGAAGATAAGTACTAACAATATTTTAAATTATTTTTCATTGTTTGTAAACAAAATAAATAAACATAATTACAATTCACGTTTGATTTGAATTCAGGCTTATCATTTTAAAATAAAAAAACAGCATTTCAAAGAGACTTTTTTCTGCAAGACTTTATAATTTTGTGTTTAAAAAAAAAACGAAATGATGCTTTAACAATTAAAATCAATTACAATAATATTAAAAAATGAAACATAAATATAAATAATTACAAATGCAAATGACAAAATACAAAAAATTAAAGACATATTTAAAAATTAAAACATACGTCAATGAAACATTTCATATAAATATAATAGTTCTATTTCTTTTTTACTGTTCAATCTTTCAATTATTAAAAATAAAAAATATTTAAAGAAATCTGGATGTTAAAACATGGACAGAATGGTAAATGTTACACATAGTGTAAAAACATCACTAAAACCAACCAATTACTTCTTATTATATTCCTTCCCTTTCCGCACCCAATGGTGCATAGAGCACAGCATTGGTACTCCAACCGCAGCATATCTTGATCTTTTTTTGTTAAATGAAGGCAAGATGATCAGTCTTACGCCTCAGGTGCTAGTCCAGGAACTATGGAATATTCTAATGTAAAAACGCATGAAATGTTGACAAAACTTCGAGAAAAAAATAATTAAATGGCTAATATGTAACAAGGCTTTATATTGATTATCAGTGACAGTCGTCTATTTAAATTTTTGCAAATAATTTTTGTGTAAAAAATACGTATGCTTTTAGTTCTTAATAGTGTTTATCATCACTTTTTGAATTTAGATGAATTCTTTAACTTTTTTCTGCTGACAAGCCGGTTTCGCGGTTTGGTGGGTTTCATTATTTTTCCTTTTATATTTTCTGTTCATGTTTACCTTCTAAAATAAAAATAAATACAAAAAAAATGTCAACCAATGTTTTGAAAATCGAACCCGAGACCTCTTGGATAGTAGACAAATGCGCTGATCACTACACCACGGGGTAGAAAATGACATGTTAAAAGCCCTGTAAATGCCTATCTCACAAAAGTTCTCAATTTCTGATGAAAAATCGGTATCTACACAGTAAAAACGATTTAATACCGTATGTGTGGGCTGATGCTATAATATACTGTAGATCAAGATAGAATTAAATCGAGACAAGGGAAGCTTGCCAGCCTTGCATAGTTAAACAAGATCAACTTTGATAGCGAGGTTGTTTACCTACAGATTAAGTAGGCGGGCACTTTCCATTTCGATACTTGCAGAGCTCAATAACATTTTGCGCCGAGTTAGCCTCAATCAATTTATCCAATCAAACGCTATCTTAACAATCCAATCTAGTTAATGTAAATATACATAAGAGGATGTTCAAGTCGTAAATTCTAGAACACGATAACATTCTAAAATTTAAAAAAAAATTCGCTCCGTACTTTCACATCCATAGATTTTTTACATGTAATAAAGTATAATATAACATAATTTTACCGTATTTCCTCGATTCTTATTTTTAGAGACTAAAAAATAACTATTAAAAAATCTTTATTTTTTATTTAAACATTTTATACACATATACAGTTAACATACATATGAATAAGGGTATTGGGTACATATTGCCTTATGGCGATTTTTTCCTATCTACCCAAACCGTTGAATTTGATAAAAACAGTGGTATAAGAACATATTGTTGATATACGAGTATTATAATATTTTTATTATACAACAAAATATTTATAAACATACAAATATTTTAGAAATAAAAATTGACTAAATATCTACACTATACTATGAAGAGATGAGGAGGTAAAGAGGGAGGAGAAATGATAAACTCAACTATTCAGGAAGTGACATTTCACACGTGAAAGCCGATTGAGTCGATTTTATTCCGATACAAATGACAACTTTACTTTATTTTTAAAATTATTAAAATGACCAATTTAGCTTTGTGGTTCCGACTTACCGATAATCTTAGTGACTTATTTAAGTTTATGTCATTTCAAAAATAAATAAAAACATGTGTTTGGTGACCTGATCTGACCTAATAAAAATTACGTCATTCTCTTATTTACCAAAGTGCATTTGTTTGTTTGTTTTATAATCTAATAATGAGTAATTAAATAAATGTCTTGTTTAAACTTAAAATAGTTTAATTTATTACCCTTTTTTTCATAGATTCATAGCTGAATGCCTTCGGTATATTTTTCAGTTCAAAATTTGGTGCTTACTTCGTAAAATATGAAACAATCGACGAAAGAATACGAAGGTGTCACAATTTACATCCTTCTTTTGCAGTTTCCCAAAAAGTAATTTTTTTTAATTGAGTCGTTTTCGTCCTTAAGGTGCGATATTATTTTTTTACAATTTTTGAAGTCACACCCCTGTTAAAATAATCAGTTCTGAAATTCTATATTCAAAATTTAATTTATGTGATAAAAATAATAATCGCAGCCACTACGCAAAACGGGTGACCAATATAAAGTTGCCTCTGGGCGTTGCCAATGTTGCCAATCTCAAGACCACAGATAAATAACGAGGGAAATAAACATGAGACAAGAATATTCCAAGTTGAATGCAATGAAAGTGATAGTGCGATAAAAGTATTGATTTATCTGTAAAATATCGTCAAGCTGACGGATTACGCAATATATTGTGATATTTAATATCTAAATTGGTGGCTTTATGTCCAAACCAATGTTTGAATAAAGTGACGTTTGAAATTTATTCTCATATTTACTAGTAAAATAGGATAGTTCAAATACAATTAGGTGTATAAAGCACTCGTATATCAGTGTTAACATACATATAACTTACATTCGACGTGACGTTTGGTAAAATTAATAGTTTCAACATATTTATTCATTATTTTATAGGTACCTATATAATATTCCGTCTATACTCTTTTATATATTTATTTTTTAATTAACACTAATGTCTGAGCGTCCGATGACAAAATATTAGTTGACATTTATTATACAAATAAAACACGAGTGATACTTTAATCCACAAATTTGGAATATCCAGTGACCGGCTTCATCGCTTTCGCGACATCTTCGAGACTGGTATCTTTATTAAAGAGTTAAATGTATGTATACAGAACAGAGGTAAGGATAGATAAATAAATTACAATGAACTTCCATCAAGAATTTTCACTTACAAAATTAAATGTTTTATTAGTTGACAGTTCATCGGAATGAACACGTTTAATATTTAATTTTATAATGTAAACTAACATTGTAATAACCTGCTTATTTGCATGAATAAAGACTATAAAAAAAACGTAAGTATAAGTAGTGAATGATTATGAAATATATTTTTTTTGACAAAATCTTGAATTTGTTAAAAAGTTTGTAGACAACAGCAAAATTTCTAATAGCAAGTTATAGAGCATGTCTTTATTATAATACTGTTCTCTACAGTCACGAAGATATTTCTTATCTCTCCCATATAAAAAAATATAGAATATTCCTTATAGACAGTACGCCTGTTAAGTTATACGATGTCAGTAATTATGTATGTGTGTATTATTATATTTTGTACATTTTACATAAATTTTTTTCAACAGTATTTTTTTTCTTATTACAGTAATATAGTTTGTTTTTATATCTTTATATATACATATTATATGTATTTTTATTTGCAACTTCTAAGTGCCTAACATTTCTCAATTTTTAAATTGCTTTTATTTTGATGTACTAAATCAATAGCTTACATCAATGAGGAAAATTTATATCTACTATTTTCACAATCTTAGTTTATATATTATATTCTTATTTTCTGTATGCAATATATGTATAAACGGTTGTTTTTTTCCGAAACAAATAAATAAATTATTATTAATATTTACTACGATATAGATGGAGAACATTTAAGGAAAAGAAATATGGAAGTTTAGGTATTTATAGGGCTTACGACCTGTCATTGGTTATTTTTAGTGTCCACTGTGTATTATTTATCATTTTGCTATTTTGAATATTCATATTTCTTAAATTCTTTGATCTGTAGATGTAAATACCTCTTCAATAAATTATAAATTAATGCGGGATTAAAAATAATCAGATATCGCTATACAGTGGAACCCTCGTAACGAGAATAATTCGTTCCAGAATCTTATTCGTTGTGTCAAACACTCATTAAATGCTACAATTTTTCCAATATAAATCAATGTAAAATACGATAATGCGTTCAATGAAAAAAAATCTAAATATGTATTTTTTCAAATGTTTATTTAAATAAAATTACATACTTTTACAATGTTAAGGAGCGCAATTACCTGGAATGCGATTTTGATTTGCAAAACACAATAGCAAAAACGAAATAACCAGTTTATTATTTATGACAAACAATTTATTATTTTTTACTAGAAAGGTCCATACACTTTTTTCCCTACGCTTCAAAATTTGGTAAAATGTGACACATCATTATAAAAAAATAAGCTCGTAGATCGCATAGCCACGTTCTCGCTTTTCAATGATTTTCGTTACATTCAAACTGTTATTTTTATTATTTTATGGCTGTCTTCTTGTGGATTTTTCTCCAGGAACATTTTTGTAAAGGTTATTAAATTTTGCACAAAAAAAATACAAATAATGTCTGAACAAAAGTTTGGAAAAATTTGTGATAACACGTGATACTAACGTGCTAGCGGAAAGAGTGCTAACCAGAGACTGATGCGCTGGCGCGGAAGTCTCGGCTCATAGGTGAGTGACGCAAAAATGGGACTTCCCCTTCCTGCATCACTCGCTATGCGATATCTCGCTCATTAAGGGAGAATTTTTTTCACAATGTATTTTACTCGCTATGCGGATTACTTGTTGTGAGAGGTGCTTGTTCCAATCCAAAAAAAAAAAGAAAAATAATGTTCCTTTGATTAATAATCAAACAACCTTTCAATACATCCTATTGTATGACGTTCCATTGTAATGGTCAGCCAGTACCTATATAATCACGGCCTTTTCTCTTTTTCAACTGTTTCTCCCACAACATAAAATATTTTCATAACTTAATCAGAGCATGTAAGGGTCGCTTGTTTAAATCCATGTCATGTTGGTTTTATACTTTTGTGCAACAACTATGGTGAAGGTGTATAGTGGGTTTTGCATGTTTAATTTTTTAATTGGTGTCCTGTCGAAGAGACGGGTACGTCTCGAAACCGGTAGACATAGAAATGTCGGTAAGAGGTAACATACTAAAATCATTGAGTAAAACGTTTGACCACAAAGTTAATGCTTTGAATATTTATAATATAATATAATGTAATTGAAAAAAAAATTGCAAATTTGAACCGATCAACTAAAGCAGTTTTTTACACAAACAAGATAAATAATATATTTTTTTAAGAATCAAGGAATTGGCAAATTTAGGACTAAGGGAGATAAAGGTCGTTAACATCAGATTCTACGCAAATGATGCAAGCTAAAGTACGAAGATAAGCAAGACTACGTTATTCTATTCGTTCATTTTCAGATAATTCGATAATTTGATATAAATTCACATCACGCAATACAATTTTACTAACACTAATAACATATTTTTATGTTTTTATCCTCAATTATCATCTACGTTTATTTATTAACTCTCCTGTCGGCGAGTTTCAACCGTAAAGTCAATAACATTTTTATTTTTCTGTATTAGTATTACTATACGTATTTAATAAACCTTGATAATAAAAAGGCACATGATCAAAGTACAGTAGAACTCTGTTTATCCGAACTATAGCCATCCGGATTGAAATATCTAGATCGTGATCAGGTAATACGAATAATGGAGCAGTTTTTAATTTAAATTTAATTGTGCAATTAACTTTACTGAACACGCTTAGGTAAATTTTAAATGATTACTATAAAATTTCTTAATATTATTCTTTATTTACTAAATGTTTCTTTATTTTTTTATGTATCTCTATATATAAGATGTATATATATATATATTAATGTGTATGCATCTACCTATGTGGGTACATTTCCTTATTAAAACTTTTTTTATTTAAAAATAAATATTTACGTTCTTATGATTTAATGGGAATCAAGTTGGAGTAGAGTGAGATTTAAATCACGGACCTTTGAGCCGTGAGTCCGAGACACTAGCCACGGGACCACAATTATTTTTTCTTTTATTCTTTCTTATGTAATTCTTACTTTTAACTTCATTTATGTACTTATGTCACACTGATGCACTGGAATGTATTACTAATAAATTTTAAAGCCTGTGGGGCACATAAATAAATAAATAATTTACAAACAAAAAAAAAATAAAAAAAATATTCAGAGCTGTAATGTTTCAAAAGCAATACAATATGGTACTCATTAATTAGGATAGTTGGAGTTTTACTGTACAAACCATGTAATATACCATGAACACATAAAAATACAATAGAACACTTTTAAATGTTAGTAAATATTTGTATATTATAGCACACTAACATGCAAATCTGATTGTTGCATGTTATTGCAATTGTATCCTAACGAAGAATCGAGAACGTCTTGACTTTGCTATTTCTATTAGTGTCAACTTTTCTAAGTCTACTAAATTCAAAACGTATTCGTCTCTACGTCAGGACACTAATTAAACTAACGGCAAAACGAAATAATTCAGTCAGATAAATCTTATCTACGCGTACAGAAGAATAAAAAAAATATTGATGTTCAATCCTTAGATGAATACTGGCTAATAGAGGCGCCCATACGAAGAGAAACCATTATTTAATTATTAACCAAGACGTTTAGCTACAGATTACAGCAATAGAACAAGCCATAGGTGCCCGAGTCAAGAATTGCAAGCGCAAACCGAAACCGTCCGCTACACGTTTGTTGTAAAATTTGGAACGCTTTTGTTCTACGCAACAGAGCTAAAAGACTTATCTAGTGAATTATTACTCTGAGGTTCAAATGTAGGCAGAATTGTAAAAGTTACGCAGTGTGTAAAGTGGCTACTTGAGCCAGCCAATGACAGGTCATAAGCCTTGTGAATGCCTAGACTTTCATATTCCCTTCTTAAAAATGTTTTTCTTTCCTGTTGCAATGAATTAAAGGAAATATCGTGGTTTAGAATTAGGTATGATGCCGAAATGACAATAAAACATATCTTGTCGCTAATTAATGCTATGAAATTTTAAATTGTTATTCAAAGAAAAATGGGTTTTTTTAACAAATAATAATATTGTATTTTAAATATTTGAATGTTGCCAACCAGCATTTTAATGGTAAGATACCAATTTTATTCGTGAATAGTTTGACAATGTTAATTGACTCCGTTGCGCATTCGATCAAATGTCGATTTGAATGTCAATATTATCAAAATATACTTATATAATTTTAAGACGTTCGGCTCAAGAAAACGTGTTACACAGATTGGACAGATTACCACATTATTAAAATTTACTTAAATAACTAAAAATAAATGTTTATAAATAGTATTTACTAAACAATTTGGAATTATTATCATAGATTTACAGTTTCAGTGAATGTTCATATATTTTTTTAATTTCATACACACAAAACACAATTTTGTCGGCCTCGTAGTGTAATAGTCAGTGCGTTTGCCTACCGTGCAAGAGGTCTCGGGTTTGATTCCTGACATGGTTGATTTTTTATATTTTTAAAAACTTTATTTTCTATTGAAATTATTTACATAAGCATTCCTTTGAACGATTATTTAATTCCCGCCAAACTGCAAAAGCATTTTTTTTGCAGGGATTTCTCTCTTTACATATTTTGGTAACACAATATAATAACTTTTACATAAAAAATTTAAAAATCTTAAATATATCAATAAAATAAAAGTTTAAAAAAAATTAATACAAGTAACTCAAGTCTTTTTGATACCGAAATATATGAAAAATTATAAACAAAAACTTTTTTTAACACTCTTTTAAAATGTTTGGTTTCCCTTTTTCTTTTTTTTTACCTACTAAACTTAGAATTTAAGAAAAAGATTTTGAAAACTAATTTTACTTTACTTTTATTTATATCACTATTCTTTATTTCGTCCGGGAGTCTATTTACTATGCGTGGGAGTATATAAGCCCTGGTCCTCTCTCCATACCCATTTAGAGCTCTTTTTTCTATGAAATTTCCTTAAACTTTTTGGCTCGTTTCATGCTTATCTGATATCAGCGTTTTGTAGAAATCCATGAAGTCCTCTGTTACCAGGCGATAGTATATCATATTCTGTACCGTCAAAACTTTACACATCGGAAAAAGAATTTAAAAGGGTGTCTTCACACTAGAATATTTCACAGTACCTGGACTGGTACCTGAAGCGTAAGACTGATCATCTTACCTTCATGAAACAAAAAATATCAAGATACGCTGCGGTTGGTGTACCAATGCAGTGCCCTATGCACCATTAGGCACGGAAAGGGAATGATGATGAATGCTTTGATGATTTTCAAACGCGAAATTCCGTGAAATTAATGACCAAAAAAACGCGGTGCGTTTTGATTACGTCACCAGGAAATGACTATACTAACATTTAAAATTGAAAACTATGACTGATCTGCCGCGATAAATGAGGTTCTGAGAGTCTCCTCGAGACGAGAGTTCTCACTAAAACTCACGAAATCTTCAGGTTTAAGAGAAAGAAGTTTTGAAATTCATTGCAACAGAGAGGGAAACTGTTTCTGAGAAGGTAATATGAAAGTCTATGCCTGTCATTGGCTGGTTTAAGTGGCCACATTACACGCTGTAACATTCACCATTCTGCCTATGTTTAAAAATCCAAATTTCTTCGATTCTTCCGTCTGTTGACTTTTTTGAAGTTGAAGAGCTGAAACTTTTATTGATGTGGGTGTGATTCATCTGGCTAAATTATTTCACCTACCAGGCGACGCGCAACGCCGGAAAATAATAATATTTTTATACCAATCAGTTGAATCAACAATGTTGAATATGGATTTTTAAACATGAGCATAACGTTTAATGTTAGACATTGCTAAAAGTGGCCACTCCAACCAGTTAATGATAAATCATAAGCCCTGTCAATGCTTACACGTTTGCATTTTTTTTAATAACATGAATTATGTCTTACCCAAAACCCGTACGACTTTTGCTCAGAGACATCTCTCATTTATCGCACCGAGAGTGTTCAATATTTTAGAAGAGCGTATTAAGCTCTCAAGGACAAAAAATATTTTCAAGAAAGTAGTGAGGGACTGGATTTTCCTTAGTGGGAGGGATTTGAGTGTGAAACTCCTTGATTTTTCGAATGTTTGAATTTACTGTTTACCATATTGATGTGCTATATATAAATGTATTTAAAAAAAAATAAAAATTTGTGTTTCTGATCCTATATTTTTGTGGTGATATACTCATGTGTCTGAGTCAACTAATTGCTAGTCCCATCTCAACACAGGACTTTTAGTCTCATGGAGTTGAGACTTATGTCTCAAATAATGTACAATAAACTTATGTATGTAAATAAATAAATTGTTCATATATTTAGGTGCAGAGATACAGTTTATAGTGACACAATCAGGAACGACACATGCTTGTGAACTTGCCCCGACCAGCTAGAAAATCTGTGTTCAGTCGGGGCACTTTAAATGCATTCATAAACATACCTTCACATACATGAACACATATTTACATACATATTCGCATTCATATTATTCATTCATATTCATTCATATTACACATTCATATTATATTTAATACATACATTCATAAATATTTATCTACCTTTTCTTTATTTTTATCATACCTTTATCTTAATATCTTTCTCAAAAATGTTTTTTATTTCTGTTGCAATAAATTAAATAATTAGCTACCTCTTCATAGAAAAATGCATCTTTCTTAGCCACTTTTTGAAAATGCCTGGAGCATTATTTATTCCAAAAACACTAATTACCCCTCTTTTTCGATATTTTTTCCTGGATCGTCTTCCAGTATCATTCCAAACTCATTACACATTACCTTATACCACTTTTTTCATAATGATATGGGTATAAAAAAAATATTTTTATCAATCCGTTCATATGTATAATCTCCATTCGTCCACAAACAGCTGTAATTTGAAAGTAAATATGTGTATATCTACATATAATATATCAAGTCGTGCATATTTTATGGAATTTTTTGGGCTGGTCTGTTTTGATCGGTCAAAAACACTGCGTTTTGTAATTAGTGTATGTATTTTTATTTTATTTATTTTATTTTATTAGGGAAATCAACAGTTCTACATACATATTTTTAGTAAACAAACAGATATAGTGTATAAACTCAGAACTAATAACAGATTTCCACATAGTATACAAAGTAAGTAAAGAAAATATATTACATATCAAATAAATATATACAATTTATACATATAAAAATGTTATTTTCATAATCAAAGATTTTTTAAATATTAATTTTAAGAACATTAAGTTACTGTAAATTGGGCGGGATAAGGACAAAAATGCTTGAAGAGAGGATAAGGAGGGGGGGGGGGGGGGAGATGTACATATTTATTATTATAATGTCTACTAAGTTACATAATACATTTTTAGTGTAAATTTTAAATCTGACAGAGTGATGTTTGTATAATCTATATTTTTAAATTTTGTATTGTACATTGAACATTGGCGTTGGCGGTATTGTACATTGGCGGCCTCCGTGGTGTAGTGGTCAAGACGCTTGACTCACGCACGGAAGGTTCCGGGTTCGATTCCCGGTGAGAACACAAAAATTAAAAATGTGATTTTTCTCAAGCCTGGTTGTTCTGTAATGTAATTCACCACTGTCATTGGGCCCCCTGGCCTGTTGTGGTGCAAAAAAAATGAAATGAAATGAAATGAAAAAGTCCTACGAAAAAAAGCATTTTTAACATACGATGTTTTACTTATTGGTACATGAAACAGGTGGTACCGTCTACAAATCCTGGCTGGCACATGTATTGTTATTAAACCAAGCAGTTCTGTACAGTCAACCATTCCTGTTACAATTTTGTAAAGCAGTAGTTGGTCCGCACACACTCTGCGGTATTGTAGAGAAATTATTCCATGGAAGGTGGAGGCAGTGAGAGTAGATACATAAGAAATACCGGTTTTGTATTTAAGGTACCTGAAGTTTTTATTTTTATGTGTACAATTTGTGAAATTATTTTTATACCGTTCAATAAAATAATAGTACCCAAGGTCTTTCTTTGCATGCAATAGTGATCTTTGTAGCACAGAAATACATTGTATGTTTAATCAACAAAACGTTTATTGGAATTGCCATGTAAAACCACAAATATGGTGTTTCAAACGCAGACTGTTGACTGTTTCAATATTGTTGAAAAGGTCAGATAATTTCGAATATTGCAGAACATAAATATACAGGATTTCTATTGTACCTAGTGTAGAAATTACATTCAGTTGTATGCATCATCATAATTCCCTTTCATGTACACAGAAAAACTAAATTAAATACAAAAAAAAACATTTACATATAAATTTGCTTACTTCCAACCAACTAAATAAGCCAGGTTAAACATTTTATAAGATTCTTTGAATTTAGACCACGTAAAAAGAGTAACAAGCAGTAAGATTCTTTTTTAAATTTTTTTGATTTATATATTTATTTATTATTTATTTATTTATTAAACAAAACGGATTATAACATTCATTTTACTAAAATAATAAAAAATATTTTTTTTATACTCTGTTGTTGATAATTATATTTTTTACACTTTTTGAAAAGATCGTCTGAGTCTTTTGTTTAGTTTTGTCTGGTAGTTTATTGTATAATTTTAGTCCCTGATTTATTATATTTATTTATTTATTAATTTACACGCCCTATGGGCTTTTACATATTTTAGAAATTACATTTAAGTGCAGCAGTGAAACATGAGTATGTAAATTTAGTTAAAATTAAAGATACGAGTAACATAAGAAAAGCTAAAAGATACAATAATAAGTAAAAATCAGGAAATGTACTAACATAGGTATATGGTACATAGAAAAATATTTAAAAAATTTACATATGAAAACATACACGCATACATATACATACATATAAGTTTATACATTATTATAGAGATACATGAGTCTCGATTGTCCTTGTCTTGTTCATCGTTGTTTACATATCATCGTTCACAGAATTTCAAATGGTAGCTGTCGATTTATTATGTTTCCTCATTTCTACGAATCTGCCAGTCAGAAATCCTTAAATATTATTTTAACTTTTATTCTAAAAAAAATATTTTTCATTTGCATATATTATATACACGTGATTTTATACACCTGGTTACAAATAAGCATTTTTTTACATGTATTAATAAAAAAAAGTAATCAAAGCATTTTTAAAATATACACAGTAGGTACCATCGATGATACTAAAACGCGTATTTTGCTAGAGATATTTTACTGATATTTCTTAGTGTAACTGAATTTTAAATATAATAATTAAAACACGCATTTAGTTTAATTCCACTTTTATTTATAGTTTTCACCAGTGACCGGATTTCGTCATGGCCGACATCGTCAGACTGGTGATGTCGTTTACGACGATTTTATTAGGGATTGTAATAATTACATTTTAAATCTGTTCCTCTAAATAGAAGTGACAAGGTCTTGTGTTTGAAAAGGGACGTATACTGAGTTACAGTTGAACGTAGTTATGCAGATAGCAGCCAGTTCACAATTTTGAAAAATGAGATATTGATGTTATCGGGTGCAGTAAGGTCAATTCTATGTTCTGTTAAAAACAGCCAGACCGCTTTTATACAAAAAAACTCTATAAATCACCATCTGAAAATGGTGTCGATCGTAAAAGCAGCATATTTCAATTTGCAGAAAACACCCACAGCACTAGAAATATCTAACGGTACTTTGAAAATCATTAAAACTAGTCAAATACATAGTTAGATTCTTGTTTGTAATATAAAAAAACGAATGCATTAATTGTTTATCATTTGTTTAAGTCAAAAACATACCAACTGTTGTATAAATTTGTATATTCACTCTTTTCACAAAAGTGCTAATATCTAAGTTTTACTTTTGTATTGCTGGCTGTTTTATGCATAACTACGTTCAGTTTATACGCTGAGTATTAAAATAACTTATAAAATAAAAATAAAAAAAATATTGTCATTTTTTCATTGCTTTTTTATATGTTCCTGGCTCCATTAATGGCTTCCAGAAATAATTTTAAGGCTTCAAACAAGTTTTGAATGGATCATGTCCAATTAATTTAATCCTAGTCAGCAAAGAATTCACTTCTCCGTTCCAACGAAGTACATATTTTGGATTACCGTCTTTCAGCACTAAGATGCCAAAGCTGCCAGATTACAGAGAGCCCCATCGCGCCCTTTTTTGGTAGCAACTAGCAATTTTTGCTTGTATTTGGGAACCGCCAAGGAGACTTAAGTCCTCAGATGCGGTATACGGTGTGTGGTGGGCAAGCTGTCCTTTATAATGTATTGTCTAGTTAACAATGTTTTAAATTTGTTCAACTTTTTGTAGACAAGGACTGGATTCAACCCTCTAGGGAGCTGTTTAAATTGACATATTACAACAGAGATGAAAAACTTTCAAGAGAAGGGAATATAGAAGTCTAGGCATCTACAGGGCTTATAAACTATTATTGGCTGGTTTGAGTGGCCACTTTACACACTGTGTAACATTCGATATATTGCCTATATTTGAACATCTATATTCTTTCGATTCTCATACCTGTTGACGTTTGACGTCTTTTATATTCACTTCTCTAAAATGTTCTTCATATCTGTTGAAATATGTTAATATTATCTAGTTGTTTTTTAAAGTTCTGGTTAATATTTTTTATTTTTTTGTATGTGGTATTTAACTGGAATTGTCATAAAATAGTTAAGTCAACGATTGAAATTAAAACAAAACATTAAACAACCAACATAAACCTCGTTTTATTTAATTGTTAAGATCAATCCATGGAAATGGAATAAGGAAATGAACGAATAAATTAATTTGTGGAGCGAGAAATTCTTTATTTTGGGTATTGAAAGTAAAAAATTGCATACATAGGTACCTACTCATTATATTTAGATAATTATTATCAGTTTCTTATGTCGTTTCATGATTTTCAGTTCGCTAAACCAGTCAGCCATAAGAAATTGCTTGAGTTTGAATAACAGATTTAAAACTGTCCCAAAGATGTATAGAAACCATTGTGCCATGTATTTCATACAATAAATTCGTGTGAAAATATGATTAACGAGAGTATTTTTATTATTTGTGAATTTCACAAAAGCATTAACAACACAGTTTTATCTGTCAATTTCCGGTCTAAGGTTATGCTCGATTTAAAATTAAGATTAATTGCCAATTAGGAGAAAAAAAAAGAGTAAGGGATATGTATTTAGATAAACCATAACTAGGTACTGGATGATGATTACAAAATTAAAAATATGTATTGTGATGTTTAGAAACAATTTAATAGATTTGATAATCCAAAACGTGCCTATGAAGCTACATTCATAAAAAGTGTTTTAAAAAAAAAAAATATTTGCACATTTCATCGTTTTTTTGTTGTTGTTATATTTGTTTGTTTTTTGTCAGATTATTAAAAAAAGGAAATATTATCAGTAATTAAATTGCTTGCAGTTTTATTTTGTATTCATTCTTATTGAGCACATTCGCCCAATAATCATCTTCACAATGGTGATAGATTTAAAGTTTTTACGAACCATTTGTGTACTGAAAACAAAATAGTCTACTTTGTAAAGCAGAGCAAGGGAAGCCAACTAGTTTATCGTAGTCATTAGCACTGTCGATCGCGAGAGGGCAAGGAAAAAAATAAGGTTACAAAACGACACTGACTTTGAAGATTTTTCAGCTATTTAGTTCGTGTAACAGATGAAATACGCTACATCTGATGTTCCAATGCAGTGCACTATACACAACTGAGTGCGGAAAAGGGAATGATAATGATAATTACTTATTTATTTGACAGTTGTAGTCTACATTACTTTACGGGCTTTTTAACCCATCACGTGACGCAGACTGTAAATATGAGTTAGAAATGAATTAATTGAAAGCAGATAGCTGCTCAACTGCCGATATGTAAAGAAAAATAAATCCATATTATCAGCAGAAGCCGTATTCAGCAATTAACTTGCATTTGTACGGCTTCTGAGTGTGTAAAACAGTACAAGAGATCTCGCTCGAGTATATAATTATTGGGAACATACAAACTGATCTCTTTCAGTATATTTGGATTATATGTAGGTATACTACCAGAAATCAGCTTACAGAAAATTTTCCCAAGAAAAAATTGACGACGAGATTTGAGGGTGTTGGAATCCAGCATCCCTGCTAAAAATAATGATGGATACAAGAATGGATATGATTATTTTCCATACGATATAAGTATTGCAAAACTCGCTTTTGATTCTTCTCTATTTTAAGGATGTGGTTTGATTTAAAAGGGCCCTAAATTATGGAACAGTATTTTAGTATGCTGCGGACAAATGTCTCATATAATGTGCAAATTGCAGTAGTATTATTGAAATATCTAGAGTTTCGAAGTACAAATCCAAGCATTTTACTAGATTTATCTACAACACTACTAATATGGGACTTAAACGTGAAATTCGCTTCAAAAATAACACTTAGATCTTTCATTTGTTATGATGCAAACGAAATGAAATTGATTTTTCAATTAAACGCAAGGAAAATTTAAGAAATAATGAACTTAGTGTGAAATACAAAAAGTATCCTTGATGAGTATTTTCGACTCCTTGGGATCTAAGGTTCGAATCCTGAAATAGTCTATATAATTGATTAGATTTTACACTGCAATAACGAAGCAAATGACCTATATTACTTATAATTATCTTCTACGTAACAAAAATGATTTAGATAAGCTTCAATGGTAGTTTCAATGCAGTGCCTTATACACCACTGGGCGCGGGTAGGCAAATAGTGATTGATCGATCGCACGGACATTGGACAGTAACAAGTAAACCTCGGATCTGAGTCTTGATACCTACCCTACACTCAGAAAGATAGTAAAACAGATGGAAGAAATATAATAACTTTTTTTTTACAGTGGCAATTTTCTAACGCCTAGGCGTATCTAGATACTCTTATATTTTAATAGGGCAGAACCTAGCGACATTATTTTTTGCATCTCGGCGTTCATTTTACCACACTGATAGTTAAGTCAGAATTTGATTTGACTTCGAAATTTACATATTTCTCTCTCAAATTTTTAATAGGATTTTAAGAAAACAAGTGTCAACCACAAAACGATTAAAAATTTAAATGAATGGTATTAAAATGAAAAATTGGTCGGTGGAACAAAATTTTTGTCACTTTAAATGTGTAAATAAACGTATCGAGGCGTTTTAGACCCGCCGGTACAAACCGATGTACTTACATAAAAACTGGATTGGTCAGGAGAATTTTTATCTTCAACTATGACGTCATACTAAAGCTATGTCATTTTGATGCTTAGTTATGTGTACCATGACGTACGCTTCCTCTTGTTTCATATCGATATACCTACCCAAAACTGAAGGCGGGGGGTCGGTAGTGTATCTTCGTAATCGCTAGAGAGAATTTATCTTCAACTATACCGTCAAGGTTGAGGTATTATGTCTTTATCTTCCCATCATAATCGAGGCCCTGGGGTTTGAATTTCGACAATATCGACAGAGAATTGATTTAAAAAAAGTTTTTAAAAAAAAATGGTTTCTATAAATACGGTATTTTGAAGTTATTAATATGTTTTGTTACTAAGTATATTGGATTGTGAGTAATTGATTTGATGTATAGTCACAAAAACGATTTTTTTATGCGCATTTCTAAACGAGTATATTTTATCTGCTGAGAGTATAATATGTTTTACGTGTTTTTTAAATAAAAGATCACCAATCATTAAGAGGAAGCCGGTTGAATCTAATTTTTTAAAGTTTTTCGAGTTTTAACAAATAGAGAGGCTGGTATTTTTTCTACACGAATAATGAGTTCATGCCCTCTTTGTATTTTTTTCAGTCAATGCGTCCGAATTTAAAATGAATGGAAGAATTGCTGAATTGCCGTCGAAATACGAATGCGAATTTTGACAAAATACTCTTTGGAAATTTCTCTATTTTGTATCTGAATCGAATTCGCGTTTGGAATATTAATACGGCGCTTTGTCGTGCTAGCAATATTACTTAAAAATACATAATAATTATGAAACTAAAAATCATCTAAGACGTCTTGACACAATGCAAACACGACCGACTATATAAATTTGTGTAATAATTACTCTGTGGAAAGTTGTGTCACAATGTAGGGAGAAAGTTGACCGACAGGAGGCATTGTAATGCCGAATATCAACACGTTACGTGGGATGACGTCACAAATGGCCGTGTCATCGCCGTGTCCGAAATAATCAAGTCTAACTGAGCTTCGGCGGTAGATTATATTTTACGTCACATGACGTCATAACGTTTTAAGATGAGTCGGACAGTGTTATCATTCACGCACTAATTTACATATTTCTTATTTTTATTAATCTAATTTTAAACGCATATTGAATACATGTGTAACATACATATTTTGAAAGACATTTCAACTGAAATGGAGAATATCTGTCGAGGAAGGAAGTCTACGTCAGTATTTACATGGCGTATTTTCTGTAATCAAATTGGTTGTACATCTCTGTTAAATTACTCACCAATCTTTAAAAAAATATATAGAAGTTTAATTTTATTTTTACGTAATTTGTATTAATGTTTTTTTTACTAACATTTTTGTTGGTGACTTATTGCCATAAAGAATATATTTTAACCAATCATAATAGATTTACGTAAGTTCAACCAGGTTTGTACTAATTTTCACAGCCATTTAATGATTTATTATTTATTTTGACTCTTTATATACATTTACAGTTTGTATACATGTAAGGCGGGCATATTGCTTAAGGCAATTTCTTCCTAACTACCCAAACCGTTCAGTTTGAGAAAATAAAAAAATAAAAATCACGTTTTTTGTTATTGGGTAGATAGAACTTGTTAATTTAAAAAGGATTATCAACAATATTTTGAGTTTGTCTAAATTTTTATAGACAAGGACTTGATTTAACCCCCTAGGGAGCTGTTAATAATAACATATTACAACAAAGATGAAAAACATTAAAGATAATGGAATATAGAAGTCTAGGCATCTACAAGGCTTATGACCTGTCATTGGCTGGTCAAAGAGTCCACTTTAAACATTGTGCTACATTTAATATTCTGCATAGGCATAATAAAGATTTGAACATCTATTTTTTTCTTTCGCTTCACAAACATCAATAGATGGAAGAATTAATTTTACGCTTCGAATGGCATATTTAACAGAAAGTTTTTTTTTTTAAATATGCTATAATTTTAAATATTGGTTGAAATAGCGGCGTTGTTTTGTTATCGAGGCGTGATTGAACGTCGTTATGCAGAAAGCAGCCAGTCTACAATTTTGAAAAAAAATATATCAGTGTTATTGGATGCAGTAAGATCAACTTTATGGTCTGCTAAAAACAGCCAGACCGATTTCATACAAAAAACCTGTAATAACCATCTTCTGAAAATAGTGTCGATCACAAAAACGGCATTTCTAAATTTGCAGATGACACCCACAGGACTAGAAAAATCTTACGATACTTAAAAAATCATTAAAACTGGTCAAATACATAATTATATTTTTGATTATAATAAGGAAAAAAACTAATGTACTTATCATTGTTTATCATTTTACCGCTTCAGTTCGTTTTTGTCCAACAGACCAAAAAACAATTCGGCAGAAATGGAGCTTCAAAGTTTTTTTTTACGAAAAAAGCATAAACAATGACCACAACTTAAGACAAAATTCTTTAAAAAAACCTTAAACAATTTAAAAAAAAAATATCAATTAAATTTCATACGTAAATAAAGGCCTTTTCAAAACTCCCGTACACCTAACTAAACTTCCGTTAAAAATGGTCTGTTAGACAAAATCAAACTGAAGCGACGATTTGTCAAAGTTAAAAACATTTTAATTGTTGTATTGATTTGATTGTTCACTCTTTTTACAAATGTGCTATTATCTCAGTTTTACTTTTCTGTGGCTGGGTGCTTTCTGCAGAGCTGCGTTCAATTAAAAGACGATTTTTGCTTAATAGTTATTTTTTTGTTGGTGATTTTTGCCTATATGGCGACAATAATTATTATTTAGTTTTTTAAATGTATATCAGATTTTTTCTTTACTCATATTTTTTTTACTTAATAGGGAAATATTTTTTTTTATTACATTTTTAAAGTAATAAAGGTCTATAAAATACTATCCAGTAAAAAAAAAAAATCTACTTATTAGTATTATAAAAAAATATTTTTAAATTTGTAATTTAAAATTCCCGCAAAAAACGGTAATTGCATTAGCCACGCCCCTAATACGTGACGATTAGTATTTAATAGTATTCTAATATTATAATTATACATTTTTAAAATTCAAAAAAAAAAAATCACTTATTATATTTTTACTATAACTAAAATCCCACCAAGCCACTTTTTCATGTTCATTCATGTTTATTTTCAACTTTGTTCTTAACCATTTAACTTTTTATGGAACATCGCCACTAATCTTGGCGTCACAACTATCAATGCCAAACATGTCGCGTTTTTCTAGTGACATATTTTTTAACAATTTCTTTTTTAAAGTTATACATGAAAACTTTTCTTCTCAATATCCATATTGATTATGAAAATACAAATTTTTATTCTACTTCCATTTTATATTTTTTTATCAGTTTTTGTTGCATATGATATTCCAAATTAAATTTGGAATTAAACAATACTATTATTGAATTAACAAAAAGCATGAATTATTATAAGGATTTATTTCGGAATCAATTTGGGAACTCCCGGGTGAAAAGGTAGTTTGCAGACCATTATATAATGGATGCCCTGTTGACAAGGTACCAGTTTTTTAATAACCCTGATATTATGCAGAACATTATTTGTTTGACCGATCTTGGTAATTTCTTCAGACAACATCTTTACAGATTGGTATGCGTAATAATATAAGGTATTTTAATTTAATTTATTTTAATTTAATTTATTTATTAATTTACATTGAGAACATTACAAAGTATCAAATTCATTATCAATACATTACAAAATATACACATCAGATTTATTAAATAGGAAAGAGAGAAAATTATTATTATAACAATTTGGAAATTGCCTTCCTAAGAGAAATCCCCCTGTCATGAAATATATTAACATCCGAGGCGATACGATTGAATAAGACGATTGCTCTACCTACCGGAATAACCATTGGCAGGATGGATCAGAATGCATTGTGGTAGGTAGAACAACCTGTGTTGCTTTTGTTGAAGATAATTATCATGGAAAAGTTGACCGAATTCATTCAGAATTTTAGAATTATGTATGCGACCACAAATGAGTTAAAAAAAACACTCAAATGAATATCCCTTCTGCCCAACAACGATTGCTAGCTCCGCATTCCTAGTAAGAAGTCAGTCGGGAAAAGCCACGGGTAATATCCATACTCCCTGAGATAAATATAAGATATAATTTTTTTCTTTACCCTCTCTATTATTAAGGAATAGGTGGTTTCATTTGGCGATCAAATGATGGAGCTAAATTCCAAGCGACTTCTTACCAAGGAATTATACAATGTTCTCAGAACCTGAATATTTGATAAAATCTTGGCATTTCTAAGAACAAATCTAAGCTTTTTTAAAGGAGTTACTGGATCATATTTATTAAATATAGATTAAATGATAACATAGAGTCAAACAATACCCCGAGATCCCTGGACGTCGACGCTCGTTCAAGCTTTACTCCATCCATTATATAACGGAAATCAATTGTTTTAGACGCTCTTGTGTACGACATGACAAAACATTTAGACATTGAAAAACAGTTCGTTTCGTTTACTCCGTTGTATAATATTTTGAATGTAGTACTGAAGTTTCAAAAAGTCCAAAGGAGTTTGAATTTTATAAAATTTTATTTCATTGCTAATGTCATTTATGAATACTCTAAACCTATAGAATCTCATTTCCGATGGCCAAACAACATATTAATATATTAAATTACCTAAGTATAATATATGATACATATGGCACTATAAAAAATAATAAAGTGTTAAATGCTTCTCTCAGAGATAGTATTCTTAACGGCGGTTAATTTGGGGATTTTTGTTTTTTGCGTGCGACTACACTTTGATTCAAACATGGGAGCACTGATGATTGGTATTGGTTTTAATATGGTTTTCCTGGGCATCTAAATCAATCGAACGTTAATGACGTTATATCTTCACCTTGATGGTTTAGTTGAAGATAAATTCTCCTGAGCGATTACCAAGATACACTACCGGCTTTCTATCTTCAAGTTCTGAGGTAGGTACTTCGATATGTACCGAGGGCTCAAGTACTTCACAGCACACATATCTTTGAGTTTAAAGTGACAAAAACATATTTTCACCGATCTGTTGTTTTAATTACGATTTATTTATCGTTCTGAGGTGGACATTTTTTTCATAAAAGCCTATTTAAAATACAAAAAAGAAATAAGTAAATTTTAAATCTTTAAAAGCCCGAATTAATTCTGACCTAATTTTTTAAACCGAACGGCTAGATGCTATATTAACATAAAGCAGCTTCTATCCAGTAATTGGAGCGCACGCGTAAAATTACGTGACCTTGGGGATTTGGTAAAAATATTGCCTGTATATATATATTTATTTTTTTTCTTGAGAGTATGTATCTACATATCAATAGAAGCAGGTTTGGTAATACGTAGGTAGATAGAGATGGTCGAAAAGTTAAACTTACCATCTCGGGAACTGTCAAATGTCATCTAAACATCATGTTCATTTATTTAAATTTTAAATAATTTTGGCTGCTTTTTATCACAGAAGCCTTTTTAATACAAAAGATAAATTCTTGGGTTTTGATTAAGCATTAAACGCAGAGAAAGGTTTCCGCGCTACCTATTGGTTGAATCCGACCATATGACGTCTGAGATGACGTAATGAAAACACGTACCGACATGCCGGTAGATCAAAATTCTCCATACCGTGGAAGGCAAAGATAGTTGAAAAGTTAAATATGTCATATCGGTATGTACTGGCACCTTACCTTCTGTGTAACAAAAATGAATTTAGATACGCTGCAGTTGCAGTGCCTTATGCACCAATCAATGCGAATGGGAAAATAATGATGACGAAAGGATGTGAAAGACGTATAAGTTAAATTTGACGGAAGCAGCTTCCTCGTTAATTTAAGATGGAACGCTTTCAGATTAATAGTGGAGACGTTATCGTATATGCCCAGGAAGTTGACCGGGCCGTACAGTCTCCTTCGCGTCAAGTCATCTTTCTTTCGTAATCGGGGGAAAGTTGCGGTACATCCGACATGGAAGCTTTAAATGATCTGAAGTCACTGGGAAGGAAAGATGACCACAGAAATCCGAAGCAGGTCGTATGTACAATTCATCAAAGTTATAAATAATTTGCGGTGGTTACATAATGCGTTAAATAATACGTACATAATACATAATCGCATTTATCATTGTAAAGCCGCCGAATTGTAAGAATTTTCATATGAATATGCATGAATCTCTTTGAATTATACTGGCAATTTTATAAGTCTTCTCTGAAATGATTTTTGACCACCCAAACACGCGAAAAGTGTTATGAAAATGTATAATGGGATATGCAGAGTATTTTAGATTTTTACCGCACAATAATACTTTTATGCTAAAAATAAGATATTTAAAAATAATAAATATTTATAAAAAAAAAAATGTGAAAACAAATACGCATTTTTTTATAAAATATATACGATAATAAATATTATTAAAAACATGTTTTACAGTGCGTATACCTACCATCCAAGAAGTCTCGAATTGAAATTCCGACATGGTTGGCATGAAATATTTATTTAAAAACGTGTTTTACACTACAATATATCACAGTCCCTGGACTGGCACATAAATCGTAAGATTGGTCATCATGCCAAAAAAATTAAACATTAAGATATGATGCTGTTCGCGTTCAGTACAATTTTTCCTTGTATAGCCTAGGAGAGTTAAGTCGTCCGATGCGGTGTACGGTATGTGGCGGTGAGCTGTACAATATTGTATATTGATAAATGAATAAAATTCACATTAATAGTAAGTTGCACGTACAATATTTTAAAATAAATTAATATTTACTAGACTAATAAATATTACAAAAAAGCAATTAAACAGTAGAAAAATTATGTTTGTAGCAGTGACAAACGGTGATTTTATTTACAGGTAAGCAATAAAAAATATCATTTATTTGTACCTACATATTTTTTATTTTTTTATTTTTATTTTTATTTAACTTTTTGTACATAATGTTATTTGTACATTAGCGGGCTTATTGCCAAATGGCAATTTCTTCCAACCAACCAATAAAATAAAAGTTTTATTTTTATAATTCAAGTTACAGAACATATTCAATAGAAAAAAAAAGATTAAAAAGTTAAAAATATATAAAAATAGAAATAAACGTATTTGTTTATAAATTACCTTAAATCAAAACTATTACTCAATGGGAAAAAGGAAAATAGCGGAAAGAGGAAAAAGGAAAGGAGGAGAGATTAAGGAAGAGAAAGGAGATGTTTCTTCAGACGTGATTTAAACAGAGATAATGTAGTAACATCTTTGATGGTGGATGGGAGATGATTCCACAGTCGAGCCGCATGGACACTATATGAGTTCGAGAAGAAAGAGGAATTGTGTATGGGTATTAAGAGAGTGCCTTGAGAATGAGAACGAAGAGGTAAGCCATGAACTGATAAGCGTTGAAATTTTTCACACAGGTATATAGGAGCGTTAGGACTATGAAGTACATTGAACAGAAGTGAGAGGGTACATTTTATTATGTACATAGCAGGTACATAATAAAATGTAAATTATATCTACTATCAATTGCTATTTTTTATGTGGTTCTGTGTGATACAAACAACTCTCATCTATAAAATCAACTCAAACGAAGTCACTTCGTGATATATTATATTGGGTGGCTATATTATCCATTAACTTAACACATAACTTATTTAAAAGTTCATAAAAAATAGCACACTGAATTCCGTCAGTATAAGGTATTTTTATTACGATTGAAATGTCAACTGGCCGATTTGTCCAAGAAATGAATAATACCAAAAACGGTTGCGTCGAGCGCCACATATGTTGCGAATCATATTATTTATGTATTTATTTTATATTATGTCAGAGGTATCATCTCAAAGAAAAAATGATTGAAATACTGTTTTTTAAATTGAGAATCTTCAAAGAATTTGGGAAATCTGAAGTTTACTCTAGGAAAAAAATCCCCCTACTGGGTTTAACGTGTTCAAAATATAGTACACTTATTTTTATGAAGAAATAAGTTGGAGTAATTGGCTAGTTCCTTGGCTCATTGCTGGGGCTGGGCGCGCTTTAATAAGATTTTATTTGTATTTGGAGAAAAATACAAATGGTGGCAATGATTTATGAGAAACAGTTATTATTTGTTGGTTATTCTGTAAAAAGTTAAGCCGCGCATAATCGCTTCTTTACACGGTTCGCCCCTGGTATGTAGGTGCTACTGAAAAAAAATGAGAATTTACTCATTACCTTGGTGTCATTAATCAAAATTATCAAAACAAAAATGACAAATCCCAAAGTGAGTGCTTCAAATATAAACTAAATTGTTCTATCCATCATCTTTTTCAACTGAGAAGAAGTAATTAGGTTAATATGTAAATATTTAAACAACCAAACTATAAGTTGTCTACACATAGCAACCATGGTATGCAATAACGATACTAATGAACGTTGCACTAATAATTATAACTAATGCACTTTAGTCATAAATCAATCGGTTGTTGGTAAGTTTATGGGACAAAGTGCTAACGAAGTATGTAACTATGTAGTAATACATATCTATTTTAAGTGGTAAAAAAGCTGCTTTGTTAAATTTTTATTATAAGGCAATTATATAATGTTAATAGAAATTTATTGAGAACAAGGCCGGGAATTTGCCTTAGCTTAAAGCTTCAAAAAGGATTGAACAAGATAGTATATGCATTGTCATATTATTTCAATAATAATCCACTACTCTTCAAATATTCGATGTTTGATGAATGCCATTGTTTTGCATCATTTTGCTACAAGTAACCAGCACTTCTATGTTGTTTGTTCTACGAAATTATTTTGTTATTACATTTAAAAGTTTGATTACTTTTTATTATGTGATTAGCGAATTCAAAAAAAAAAAAATATTTCAAAATCTGATGCGTTTTTTGTTGAATTAATGATTTTTTTTCTTGTTTTATCAATTTAGAAGCTGGGGAATAAGTAACGCTTAGGAGAATAAATGTTTAAAATATTTAGTGTGAGTTTATTTTTAAGCATTGACAAAGGAACTGTTATGTTCTGAAACCAGTCCGCATATTACATTTATTTTAGTGATTTTAGACATACTTAATACGGAGTTATATTATTTAAAATGGTAAGTGAATCATAAAGTTGGAGCTTAAATCGTAGTCAACAAATTATTTGCATAATGTGTTTCCTCGTTGAATTGCCAAATAAATAAACAAATATTCAGCAGGTACCTACTTAATCCGACCAAAAAAGTAAGCGCTTTTATGAATAGAATTATTGGATTACGTTGTCAATTTAATGAAATCAAGTTTGTTTTCATTTTATTCACTAAAAGCTACTCACGGTTATGACCATAATGTTTTATTTCGATATACTGTTTAAGTATCTACGTAAAATGAATCAATAAAATCATAATGGTCAAATGAGCTGTAATCGACATGAAATATTTATAAAACAGGTTGCATTTTGCAATAATTTGTCTACTAACTGGAAAGGTCATGTGGTTTGGTTTCTTTTCGAAAAGTTATCTTAAGCAATAACGCGTTAAATTAAAGATAATTAGGTACTATTTTAACATCAAACAAGTCGGCGTTCTTACAAATATTTCTCAGATCTAAAATTATAAAGGCATACCTATAAAAAATGCGTAAAAAATATCATTACGTTATGAAGTTAACGCAATTTAATGAGAAATGTTAAAGTTTGAAAAGGGAGTTTTTCCTCGTCGCCCCAAATTTAGATCTTAATAATTCCATAAGGAGGAAATCCAGCATGCCTACAAACATTTGGATATACTGAAAACATTGATAATCAATGTCAATTTTTTCTCATGCCCTATCGGCAGGGGTTGCGTGATAACATTATTTAAAGGCCAGTTACACCACAAAAGTGATTGAAAAAAAATTTACAGTTAAATCATTATTGCTGCTACTTTGTACTTTTAAAAATATTTTTTGCACATATTTATTTTTATTACAGCTATTTTCAAGGGGTAGATAGAGATTATTCAAATAGATGTATTCATAAAAATGCTTATGTTATACATATTAAATGACGAGGAACGGACTGTATAGAGCTTAAAAGAAACAAGGTGAGGATTTAGGAATAAAAAAGAAAAAAATATCGAAAATTTGGGTTCTAAGGATGTATTTTAATGTTTCAGGCGTTTCTCAAAGGTGACCCAAGAAAAGATATTATTTTTATGAAGAGGTGGCGCATTCCAAAGTTTTGCACCTTTAACAGATATTTTTTTGCTGAAAAATGACGTATGTCGAGAAATCAAAAGTGCCTTCTTCTAAAAACAGCAAGGACCAGGAAGGTACATTAATTTCCCAGCAAGATATTTAGGTGCGCAAGATTTGTGAATATTGTTACGCTTAATACATTTTGAAGCATTCATTTGCTATTCTGCCAATGTTCAAAGGTAAACATTTCTTTAATAAAATAACTATATTTGTTTGTTAAAAAAATAAGTATGTTCATGATCTATACAAACGCATTTTAAGAAATAAATATGCATGATGCTAACAGATACTATTACTTATACGTAACATGGTGCCAGTTCCGTTCACAGTTCAATATAAAAATATAATGTTTCAACAAGTATTTAGTAGAGTACGCTATTATCTATTAACGTTTTCTTGTACTGATTTAATTGGTTGGTATTCCAGTGAGTATGTTCATCTCGACCTCTTTCTCTAGTGAGGTTTTGTGCTATTCAGAATGTAAATCGTTAATTAAAAGACAAGAGTTGACTGATCGTCATTCAACTGTCAACTAATGGACACGTTGTGAAGGACAATTAAACCTGTTTTGATATGGTTTGCATACATTTACGCCTATGGAATATTTTTTACCCATGAACATGCCTCGGTGATAGATAATTATTCGGCTTATCTTTCAAGGATGCAAAGGAAGTCAAGTAAAAAATCCCATGATAACGGTAAAATCCCCAAATATTGCGGTTGTCATAGATTACAGCTACGCTACAGTACTTTACTGGGAAAAAATCGTGTAATAGGTGTCACATATTGGCATTTTTAATAGTAATTTTGTAAGAAGTCTTCCTCATGCATTGCACAGTAACTCACTAAGTATCTACAGTCACGGAAAAGGAGAAAAAAATAATACTTTTGTTACGAATCATCGATACACAAAATAGTTATATGTTTTCAGTTGTATTTTGAAAATGAGTACAAAAAATAGTTTTAAGTAAACTCTATTAAAATTTATTTTAACAGAGAGGGAAAATATTTTTGAGAAGGAAATATGGAAGTCTAGGCATTTACAGGGCTTATGACATGTCACTTTACACACTGTGTAACATTCACCATTCTGCCCATGTTTGAACGTCCACATTTCCTCAACTCTTCCATCTGTTGACTTTTGTTAAGTAAAAGAGCTGAAACCTTTATCACGTGGGTGAGATTCATCCGGCTGAACCAAATCACCTACTAGGCAACGCCTGAAAACAGTTTTCCAATTTTTATACTTCTTTTACCAGGTAGTTAATTCAACAATGTTTGAGTATGTCCAAATGCTTGCAGACTGGCTGGATATCCTCCCTAGGAAGTTTTTCATATTTAAATTTATTTTAACAGAAAAACATTTTTGAGAAGGGAATATGGAAGTCGAGGTATTTACAGGGCTTTTGACATGTCATTGGCTGGTTTAATTGGCCACTTTACACACTGTGTAACATTTACTACAGCCTAACCTAGACTTCCATATTCCCTTCTCAAGAATGTTTTCTCTCTCTGTTAAAATAAATTTAAAAATGAATAACTCCCTAGGGAGGATATCCAGCCAGTCTGCAAGCATTTGGACATACTCAAACATTGTTGAAGTGAACTCTAAATCAAAAATACAGTTTATATTAAAATCATTATTAGACCACCAAAATACTATAGAAGCCAGTATTGTGGCTTACGAATCAGATATCTTTGATTCAGTTTCCCTCTTTCACATCTATCATTCTTATTTTTAGAGCAGTTTTTTATTACAAGTAGAAAACACCCTTACTATTTTTGAGATATTATTTAAATATACATAACGAGTTTGTATCAAGGTATATTTATCATTGATCAAATAATACGGTATGTACATACATCGATACTGGTTGTTTTAAGGTTCTCTATATTATATGGTAATAGAATCGCTTGTTCCTACAAAACTATAGAAGAAATAAGAAAGCATAAAAGAACGATGAACAAAATTTCTGGGGGTTATTAATTATTATAAATTCATATATGAACGATTAAAACTGTTTTCAGATTGATTATATAGTAATCGTTTTTCATAAATGTGTTAGTATAATGCAATTAGGTTTATAAATATTGACATTGTAACTAAACACCATTTGATAAAAATAATCAACATACAGTTATATAACATATGACAACAATCTAGGTAAAATACATATTTAATGTTAAGTCTAGACGTGGTTGATCACGTTAAAAGCTAGATTTTAAACAATTAAAATTTATTGTTTCTCATTTGATTTGCATAGTTGATAAAATGTCAACGTTACTCGAACGAAAACCAAATTTATAGGTGGATAAAATCAATTTCTATTTATTAGCAATACGATTTGTCAACATTGTTTTGAAATTTTCTCAGATCAGTTGAAATAGACGGCTGTACCAGTCGTTATAAACACGAGATATTTTAATATTTAAATAATAATAAACTATTTTAAAAAAGTGGGTTGGCGATTTTATTTTTAAAGTGCCTTGATCAAATATTGTTAAAAAGTGGACTTACCGATTTTCTGATGTGTACACAATAATATTATATTCCAATAAAAACGCGCGAAGTTTAAAATCGGGATAATTTCATGCGCGTTTTGAAGTTGATCTATGGATTAAGGATGACAGATGCAGTCGCGAATGCGCGTTCAGGAAGCGAATGAAATCGAAAGGTACGAAGGTACCCGTCTCGCGCGAAGTAGGCGCGGGAAGTGATCGGTTAGACGCGTTATTACGTGTCGGGCGCGACGCGAGAAATCTCAATAAGAAATAAGAATGTATTGGGAGCGCGCACGTTAAGGCATGAAAGTAAAAGTGCCACGGTCCAGTGGAGTGGCGGCAACTTTCAACTTGGACTGAGCCGGGTGTCAACATAAAATATATTTGGCCATAGATCACTGTAAACACTCACTTTTGTCCGGGTAGGTACAAATAAGAACACTTCACAAAATTCAAAATTTAGAACGACCTATTTTGACGGGTTGATTTTTCGGCGCGAAGATGTTCACTCCATTTTGTTTATGTTTTATCTTTACGTAATATTTAATTGAACAGCTTTTTGCTGGGTAACTTACATCGATCGATTGCGGTGGTAGGAGTTTTGATAGCGTCCGCTCTTCGATTGGTGAGGACTGAGAATGAGTCTGTGTTAGGAAAAGACAACTAACAAGCCTTCGCTCCCCCCTCTGTGGCAGCTTCGTCCGAAAAAACTAACCCCCTCCCCGACGAAGGTAAATTGCTGCGCTCTTTTCGGGTTTTATCAATCGGGATTTTTCGACAACTTCGGCTATTTTCGGAAGCGGGGCGCACAACTAGCCGTGATGTCACTTCGCTCCGAGAATTTATTTTTAATCGGTTGATTAGTGACTTAGTTTGCGTCACATCGATTCCAAGGCGGCTAGAAGAAACAAATAGAGAAATCTCCGTTTAGTACTTAGGTTAAATATGAACTTAATTTTATTACCTTCTTTGAATATTTAATCTCAAATATAAATTAACATTTTTAACACCTATTAAGCTGGTCAGTTACCGATTAATAAATATTTGATCCATCAGTAGAATTGAAATATGTAAAGATGTATAAAATAGATAAGTATCGGTATTATAAATATACCAACTATTAGATTGAGTTTCTACTGAGTGCCATTTTTTGGTAGAAAAAAAAATCATTCTCAAGATACGGCGTTCATTGGCAGAAACATAGTACATATAATTTAATTGCTCTACAATTTAAAAAAATAAATAAAAACAAGCGCTTTTTATATAAAGTAGATAGTCAACAAAAAATATATAAATAAGAAAAATACTAGAATGAGTAGAAAAAACTTATGTAACGTTTTTTTTAATATTTATTCTGAAAAAATATTAAACACAATTTCATATAATCTTAGTAAATATTAGTATAGAGCCACGTATTAACTTTTGATGTCCACCGGTTTCGAGACGTACCCGCCTCAGGACATTCGCAAATACTTTTGAATATTATTCGCCTATTTTTTTAGTGCATTTTTGGACACGGTGGTGTTTGCATCCCCTTTAACTCGGCATGCAATTTATATGTATGTATTACGGTGATGAGAAAGGTGAAAGTGTATTTCCGTATTTGCATGTTGGTGTAGTGAGCATCCTGACGAATAGACGAGTACGTCTTGAAACCGGTAGACATAAAAAGTAAGCAAGTGGTTGTATACTAATATTTATTAACATTGGTTAAATTGTTTGACATAAAGTTAATCCTTTAAACATAAATTATACTTTTATTTATAAAACCTTCCCAAAGAAATATTGGTAAAACTTGTTAAAGGACGAGCATAAAATATTTCGAAATACATAAAGTATTTTTTTAAAAATAATTATATCATAATCTCTATCCAGACTCAATGGTGCTCAGGGAACTGAATTAGTAAAATTTATACACCGTATCTCGATAATTTGATACAAGAAGGTAAGGTTATTAGTTCTACAGTTTAAACCGAAATATTTCAGTTCACAACCACCAATAAAAATGTCTAAAAAAACGTCTAGTAAAAATAAGGCGAACGCACTTATCACGACACTACAAGGTGGACTTTTCTTCACTTCATTTTCTTTTTGAAGATTTTTACCTGAGAGCCGCCGATTTGAAAACATTTGACCAGGATTTTGATTCTTTCACACACACAGATCTGTATTCTGAATCCGCCCGGACACAGATTAGAAAATATAAAATATTATAGTTAATATTTATTTTAAAAAAATATTTCATCATCATTCCCTTTCTGCAACTAATTGTTCGTAGGGCACTGCATTGGTATACCAATCGCAGCGTATTTTGATCATATTTTGTTACATGGAGGTAAGATGATTGGTCTAACGCTTCAGATACCAGTCTAGAGACTTTTAATGTTCTAGTGTAAAAACACAAATTTTAATAAATATTTTATATCAACCATGTAGAAAATTGAACCCGTGACCTCTTGCATGGTAGGCAAACGCGCTGACCATTACACTACGAGGCCAAAAAAAAAAAAAAAATTAATATTCTCCCTTCGCTTCCGTATCCTCTGTACATACATTAACTAAGTATAACTATTTAGAACTTTTGGCTCTCCAAATAAAATAAAGAAAAAAATAAATTCGGATTAAGGACCAGTGGCAAGTGTTGCGGACTCGCGGATCAAAGGTCCGAGGTTGGAACCCTACTCCACCGCAACTTGATTCCTATTCTCTAATAGTGAGTTATTTACAACTTGTTGAAAATGGAAAATGGTGGGAAATTGAAATATTCGGGTAAACAACGAAAATATTTTTTTTTAATGACAAAAAATCTATTCTGTATTTTGCGGACGATAAGACGCATCGAATCATAATTTTTGGTTTAATTTTCAGAGTAAAAAGTGCGTCTTATGGTCCGTAAAATACGGTATATACGAGTAAGTATATTTTGTGTTTATATAAAATACGGTTACACCTACTTACAAATATTAGGATACAAAATAATTATTTTTGTCTTGTAGATTCAAACGAACAGACAAGCCGTGAAACCTGATTTTCCGTTTATGAATAAATTGAAAACAATCTTGGAAATAACATAATATAAATATTATGTACCAATAAGCAGTATATGGATGTTATAAAATACTGTGAAAAATTATTTTGTTTGTTGGAAAATTGTTATCTGGCTATAAATAAAAAATATAAAATGAAACTGAAAGTAAAAATGGTTTGGACCTAATAGAAAAATATGGCATAATAATAATAATCTTTTTTTTCCAGTAAAACGCCTAAATAGCCAATTTTACCATTTAAAAAAAAACAATATGTTATTTTCCTAGAACAATTTAGAAATAACTTACATAATATACTGTACAATATATTTTTAAAATAAAAAAAAAAATGAAAAAAATCTATCAACTTGTAAGGAAAAGAAGAAAAAAAGAGAATCGAATAATTTTTTGTATAAATGGGATAAAATAAAGATAATTCAACAATGTTTGAGTATGTTAAAATGCTTGCAGACTGGCTGGAATTCCTCCCTAGGGAATTATTCATATTATTAAATTTAATTTGTTGCAACAGAGAGGGAAAATATTTTTGAGGAGAGAATATGGAAGTCTAGGCATTTACAGGGCTTCTGACCTGTAATTAGATAGTTCAAGTGGCCACTTTACACACTGTGTAATATTCACTATTCTGCCAATATCAATGTCGGGAATCAAATCTTAGACCTCTTGCATGGTAGGCAAGCACGCTGATCATTACACCACGTGGCAGATTTATAATAGGTAGCCAAAGAAAATAAATATGAAATTATATTACGATGATAATAATTTATAACGAAATGAATTTTTTGCACTTCTATGACAGTTTCAATTAATTAGTACTAATAGTTGTACGTCATATTATGGTAGACAGCTAATTGTACCTTCATGGCGTGTTTGTTTTACAATAGTTAAAATTACGCAATAGCCCTAAGCATCTACCAGTGCCTCGTCCATTCAAGGTGGTTTAGACAAAATCACAATTAATAATTGAATAATTTAACACTAATAATGTCTTCATCACGACACCATCATAACCTCAAAATGATATATTAACGATAGTTAAGTGGCAAATTATATTAATCTAATCGTTACTGAAACATGAACCATGTATGGTGTTTTTATTGTTAATTCGATTTAAATAACACAAAACATTTTTTTTACACCATCACTACAAAGGTCGAGTCTCGGTAAAAAGGAATATATCTCACTCTTCAATGAAAATAAATAATTATTCTTGAGTAAATTTTATATTTGAAGCATTAACTTTGTGGATATTCATTATAATAAAATAAAAAAAAAAGACTTTGTTTATAATTATTCATTTTAAAAACTATTAAAAACAAGGTTGTTTTTATTTTTTATTAATTCTTATATTTTGTATTTTATATTTATTTACATATACGTCTAGAGTCATTAACAATGAAGATATATATTACACGACAGAAAAAAAAACATTATATTAAATAATAAATCCATATGAATATAGATTAAATCATTGATATAACATCAAGGAATTGAGGATGGAAAAGAGAGAGGTAGTTTTCGTAGAATTTGATTTAAAAAAAAACATTCATATAAAAAAAGTCGTAAAAAACTAGATAAAGACGATACGAGCAAAATTTGTGAATGTTTTTATCAATTTATTTTTATTTATTCATTCACTTTTGTATTATATACAATACTAGCGGATCCGACAGACGTTGTCCTGCCCGAACGTTGGCTTGCCTGCTATTAGCTTGGAAAAATACTTTGAATTGATAAGTAGGTACCTAGGTACTTGTTTATGGTTGAATTCCAAAAATAATTAATTTTCAAATATGGAATTCTTTTTACAAACTCAGCTCTTCTCACCAACAGGGGTAAATTTTATTCATAAATGTGAGTTTTTTTTAAATGCACGATAAATGTAAATGTCAGTTAATATTATTTTAAAATCACTAAAAATCCAATAAAAAGAAATAAATGGGAAGATTATTATAAGAAATGCAAGGACAGAATCTGATTGAGATTCATAAGAAACGAATGTTGTTTGTAAACATTCAAAAACAAACTTTTTTTAATCACAACATATTTCCATTTTTTTGTAAATGCATTCTCCTCGAATGCAACCCTGGTAGATCGATAAATAAAACATTCCTGCTCCTTACTTATTTTTTACATATTTGATTGAAGTTTTTGATATCTATGAACACGCACAGCGCGAAGATCTATATTTCTCCGAAAACCGCAAGTAAATCGGTTAAGCCGTTTTGGAGGGGTTCAGTGACATCACATGAACGGAGAAATGATATATATATTAAGATGAAAATGAAACATTAAAAATAATAAATAATTTGGATCAACCGCCTTTGGTAAAAAGCAGTACAATGTAATTGCTCCAAAAATATTTAATGATTTATTGCCAAATATAAAAGACTCTACTACTACTACTACTACCATCACGCCATTTCCCCGTAGGGGTAGGCAGAGAGAATGGACCGCCACACACGTCTATCCTGGCATACACTCCTAGCCTCTTCCACATTCATACATCTTGTCATACATGCCCTTCGGTTCTGTCTGCTTTTGACATGACCAGACTTAAGATTTTGGTTTATCTGATCATGCTACGTCTTCCTTGGTCGTCCTCGTCTAACGTTGCCGTTCATTTTTGCCATATATACTTGTTTTACCATTCTCTCGTCGTCCATTCGTTCTACGTGACCAAACCATCTCAGAGACCCATTCTTAATCTTATCAATTATACTTGTCTCAGATTTACACTCTCGCCTGATTTCATCATTCGTAACCATTGTAAAAAAAAATAAAAAAAAATAACTGCACATATAAATAGTGTAGCGAGAGATTTTTTTGAAAAATATATGTAAATCAATAAACGTAGTACTTTATATAATTGGTACACATATTATTTATATTTTTATGTATTTCATTGCTTTATATTTGTTTTATTATATATTATACTATATTATTTATGTTTAAGTAAAATGTATTCTTGGCACATATATATACTTTATATTTGTATAATAATGATTTTTAATTTCTTACATTTGATTAGCTAGGCATTTATAATAAAGTAGTTTTAGTTTTTCTTTTTTATGTTATTGTTTTAATAGTATAGGACTACTTACGCTCTAAAGATAAAAAATCTCCATCTTACAACAGGCAGTGCCATGTTAGATGGAGATAATCATAAACAGAGAACACTCCGTTTTCATTTTACATTAATTGGTTTTATATAGATTCCTTGTTATTAAGTATGTATATTATTTTTTTTGCAATAAATTTATAAATAAAATAGATAATGTGTCTTCACTGGAGTAACTCATGCCGGATACACTTTTTTTAACATCAAGATTCTTTAAATCAAGACCATAATTTTCAATTGGATTTCTTTGAAGATTGGTGTCTAAATTCATGCAGGAAAAGAGGAAAAAACAAAATAAGAGTTTCAAAAAGAAAATTGGAATAATGAAACTCTGTAAAATGTTAACTCAATTATAGAGCAGATCGATTTGTGATGAAAGTAGTTGACAAAATCATGCCGACTTAAAAATAATATTTAAAAATTATCATCGTCATTCCCTTCCCACCCCTCATGGTGCATAGGGCGCTGCATCGGTACACCAATTGCAGTGTTTCTTGATCATTTTTGTTAAATCAAGGTAAGATGATTAGTTTCACGCTTCAGACACCAGTCCAGGCGCTATTAAATATTTTAGTGTAAAAACACATTTTTAAATAAATATTTCATGTAAATCATATAGGAAATTGAACCTGAAACCTCTCGCATGGTGGGCAAACGCGCTGACTAATATACCACGAGGCGGACATAACGAATAATGGTATACACAATACTTATGTGAACTTCAGAAACCGAGAGATGACTCATACAAAGTTGCTCAAATAATTTAATCAGACGAAGAATTAGAAACATTTGAAAAATTTCGGAATGCGCGGTGCGTCTGACTTTAATATTTCATATAATAATTGAGATTATCTTTATATATATAATTCCTCTGTACGTGTGATGTCACTGAACTCCTCCTAAACAGTTTTACCGATTTACGTGAAGTTTTCAGGAAATTATATAGATCTTTACGCTGTGCGTGTTCGTAGATATTGAAATCTTCAATCTAATATGTAAAAAATAAGTAAGGAGCATAATCGTTTTATTTATCGATCTACCAGAGTTGCATTCGAGGAGAATGTATTTACGAAAATGGAAAGATATTGTTTTTTTGTGTAAAAAAAAGTTTATTTTTGAATGTTTACAAACAACATTTGTTTTTTGTGGATCTCAATCAGATTCTTTTCTTTAATTCTTTTCAATTTCTACCCATTTATTTCTTTTTACTGGATTTTTGGTAATACTAAAATAATATTTAATTCAATATATTTAAAAAAAATCGTATTCCTACATAAGTACACCCCTCTGTTGGTTGAAAAATCAGATTTTGGCGTTTGCAAAAACAATGACATATTTGTTAAAATATTTATTTTATGTTTTGGAATTCAACCATAAAAAAGTACCTAGGTACCTACTTAAATTCAATATTTGAATATTAACAATTTTCAATTTTTGAATTTAACCACAAAAAAGTACCTATTTATCAATTAAAAGTCTTTTGCCAACATTCGGGCAGGACAACGTCTGTCGGGTCCACTAGTATTTATGTGTATTGTATATTTGTTGAGCTATTACAAGTTGTTTAAATTTTAATTTTTTATAACAATCTAAATAAATACATTACATTATAATTATTCCACGAGTCTGGTTTAAGGTGATTCTAAATGAAAATATAAAACAAATTATTTATAAATGGCCCTTTTATATTTTTTTATTGAAAAAGGTCACTTTTACGTTTATTTTCAATTAAAGTTTTACAGAACTTGGTTTGCCCAAATTTACACTATATTTATTGTAACAAATACCATAAAAATATAATGTAGGTTTTTTTCACAAAATTGTGTACAAACAAAAAAATGACTTATTTATTTTTAGCAGCTTTAAATCATTATTCATATTTTGGAAAAAAAAAATATAATAATCTTTCAGAAATCTTATCAATATCAAATATTGAAACACTTAAATCTAAACTAAAAAAACAGGTGTGACGAACCCTGTTCTGAACTCCGTTGAAAATAAAATGGACTTTTAAGGAACTTGTTTAATGAAAAAAAAAAAAATGTAAAACGAATTCCTCCTTTGAACACGAGTTTTCATTGTATTAGGGAGGAAGAAACGTTATTATTAATTATATCTACATGTACAAAATATAAGTATTTTTTAAATTATTTTGTACATAATTTTTTCAATAAATAAAAGTAAAAAAAACTTGATGTGGTACAGACAATACAAAATTTTGCGTTCTTCTTTTTTTAAAAAAACACCCAAACAGTTGACCGAAATAGAATGGATAATTAGGCATGGCAATTTATTCCAGCCTGAAAGCGGTAAAATAAAAGCATAAAAGGGACGATAGAGCGTTTAGTAATGACCCCGTAAATTGGTGTTGGGATTTAATTGAAACATTTAGTATTTGGGTGGCGATTTTAAATTTGCTTGGATATTTATTAAATGAATCGTTGATCTGTGTTAATGATGATGGCAGATGCAAAAAAGAACGGTATGCGGCCAAACAATCCACACCAGACAAAAGTTCTACCTTTAGAAAGTCAGTAAAGGTGGTCAGGGACAGGAATCTGGATGCTTTCTCCAAGCCCTGACTTCTGTGTAGTGTTTCCCCTTTTTGGTGAACACTGCACTTTCACTATAGTTATTCGGGAAATATATAAATGAATGTGGCGGCGGTCAGAAAATGTAAAAGTGTGCGGACGCGTGCAGATGATTAAAAGACGAGCGGATGCGGGCAGATAAAATATGATGTTAAAACAGTTGTTGACAAGGCAAATTATCAAGATGGAAAAAACGTGATTGTTGATGTTGGTTGCTATGGATATGGAAAATTGTTCTCATAGCAACCGTATCTACCCATGGCCATAGAGACGAGGAAAACGAACAAACATTGAAAGTTGGGAGATTACAGGATAGGTTGGATATCTGAACCTTCATCAACTGGCGGTCTATCCAGCCACAAACCACTCAATCCCACCAACCACTCGCGCAACCAAGTATCTTATATGATTATATCAAGTCCTCTCTTCTCAGTAAGTTTTAGTGCTTTCAATCTACCGTGCCTTTTGAGTAATTAAGGGATTTGGATTTTTTTAGTAGTTCGATGTCTTTAGTAAAGTAGGGACTCCATATCATTTGATATCCATACTTCGAAAGCTATCTTACATAGATCTTGTACATTTTCTTAAGAGTAATTATTCCAGTATTAAGTTAAAAAATGACAAGAAGCGTAAAAAAATCTCACTTGATTCATAAGTAAGGTTACTGGTTATAAGCGTGAAAGTGTTCTCAATGACTCTACTGTAATTATTGTGACA
>NW_028280165.1:0-67877 GCF_059751315.1 Micrasema longulum | reverse complement strand
ATTCTTTCGTCGTCCATTCGTTCTACGTGACCAAACCATCTCAGAGACCCTTTCTTAATCTTATCAATTATACTTGACTCAGATTTACACTCTCACCTGATTTCATCGATTGATTTATTTATTTATTAATATACACGGCACACTGTGCCTTTTACTTTACAAAGATACATATTTAAAAGAATAATGTAAAAAAAAAATCCTATTGTAAAGTATTTGGTTTCATTAATACTATAACATAGCAGGTTTATATAAAAAAAACATACTTTTTTGTGTTTGCAGATAAAATTTGAATTTAAAAAAAATATTTTTTTTTTGAAGTACAAAATAAAAGTATATTAAATACAATAAAATTGTTTTATTTTTCCAAAAATAACAATGAAATAGTAATAATAATTACAATTAAAGTAGTTAAAAAATGAAGTATACACGTAAATATGGTACACAATAGTACCCCATGCAAAAGTAAACATTAAAAGCACTATAATCTAACAAATTTAAATTACTATTCACCATCTTTGAAATGATTAAATAGAGTTGATGTATATAAACTATACTTTATGTTAAAAATTGTATTAGGGGCACTTTTATATGAAAAAAAAACAACAAAATCGACCTTACGTTGATAAACCAAAGCATACTCTCCAACCTCAATTATCACTGAAGGAAAAATTACAACTAGATATTACTAACTAACTAGTAGCGAATCCCAAGATCCCCCTGAAGTACGAAATGAATCAGGTTTGGTGAATAGCATTAGACGTAAAATGAACCTATTTGAAAATGGAGGAGTTTGTGGATATCACTTAGAGTTGGCATATAGATATCTGTTGTCTATTCCTCCAACCGATGTAGAACCTGTGCGAGCGTTTTCAGCTGCTGCTTATGTTGGCAATAAACTAAGGAACAGGCTTAGAAATGCAACATTATATGCTTTGATATTTCTGAGCTTGTATTTTCGGAATATTTTTTTATGTTTTGTCTTATAATTATACTTTATTGTATTTACAATAAACAAGTTCAATTTTTTGTTTTTTTTGCAGAAATTGTGTAATTTGGTTTTTTTGTCAATGCCTTTCAAACGATGTTCTGTAAGTACGAATTTATTAAAAAACCTTATAGAATAAACGGTTCTTAAAAAATTTAATACGTTATTTAGATTTGAGTCAAATCAAAACCACATGGTCGTATCCCGGAATAATCCCGGGATCTCGGGATCATGCATAAAATTTCCGTAATCCCGGGATTTATTAAAATGATCGAAATAGTATTCTCTCGCTATCAACAACCTAAATCAGTTTTTAAACCATTTTTCATTTAGTCAAATTAACATGTATTTAAAAAATACTACATTAAAAAATGAAATAACATTACATTTGTATTGAATATGATAGAATTTCTTTGTGAAAAGAAAATACCGCATCAATTGATAACACATACGGAATTTCTAACCCCACTGCCATATTATGTTTTTATGAATGTATGTATGTGTATGCGCATGGGTGTATGTACGTGTGTGTGTATGTACATGTGTATATATGTGTATATTTATATATACATATGTGTATATATGTGTATGTCTGTATGTATATGGATCAAAATGTGTATCCGAATAAGTTTATATTTTGTTTGTCTGTGCTCTATATTAATTTGTTAACTATTATAATATATAAAAATGTAATTGCCTAGCTTGGAACGGGGTATGTACCCTTGTTAGCTGGGCAAAGTGAATATGGAATTGTATTTTGATAAAGAGTGTGAATAAATAAATAAATATTCATAGTATCCAAAATGCCATTTTCTAATTGTGAATCATTAAAAATCGTTGAAAATGCTCCCTAAAGTAAAAATGTTTGTGTAAATCATAAGAACGAATTTCTCAACTAACTTAGTAAATGGTTACGCATATTTTTTGCACATTTTTTCAATATTTTACTTGCGTCATTCGCAGAACAAAACAAGTTATAAAAGGTCGAAAAACAAGCGAACCTAACCGCTTATAATGATGGTGGGTGTTTTTAAAAATAAAAACGAACATTTTTCAACTAACGGACCTCTAGAATATAAAAATGTATGTAGGCACGTATCGATCATTTTGTTTATGCGAATTGTACATGAAAAAATCTTGTGTAGTGTGCTACATACATCAAAATTGTAAAGATTGAAAGCGAAAATAATGATTGATCACGGCTGCCATGGTTTTGCAACTCTCGGCGTGTATCTAATATCTACTCGTATTTTGTAAATCACTCACTCATTACATAAGTGGTTGTGAAGCGGCATGTGTTTGTATTATACTATTAGAATATTAAATAGCTAATGAAGTGACAATAAAAATTACATTCATTCATTTTTGTTACATTGAAATTAAGAGGATCGGTCTTTGGCTTCGGGTGCCAGTCCAGGAACAATGAAATATTGCAGTAAAGAATCACCTTTTAAACCAATACGCGGTGTTTTAGAGCAAGACCACGAAACTTCAGATGAACATTCCTCATGGCAAACATAAAAAAACATAATATTTTTATTCCTTAAACTGTTTTTTTTTATATGATTTTATTATTTGAAAATGGATTAAATATTTTATTTTTCTGACTAGCATCACTTTGACAAACCCCTACACCTCCACTAAAAAAAATTGAGATATAAAACGTATTTGACTAACGAGGCGATACGCACCGGACGCGGACAAGCGGCTGGATAGGAGAGGGTTAAGGGTTTGTGGAAGGGATGCTAGTACGAGAAATAAGGGATTTACCCCATTTTGAAAAAATATTAAAAAATGAGTTGTCTGAAAAAATTGTCTTGATTTTTTTAAGTTAAAAAACCATGAAGATATTGTCCTGGAGTTTCGCGGTCAGACCAGTGCCTCTCTGCCAGGAACCAAGCCCGGGACCTCAAGCATAATAGGCGAATGCGCCAACAAATGCACAGCACTCTTTCCTCCATAGTTCTTGTTCTAACTATAATCCTTTTTTTTTTCATCTATTGATATATTTTATAAGCCCCTCAATTCATTATAAATAAATTAAGTCTCATTCTTTCTGGCTGCGATACGATCCCACTTGCTATGTAATGATGCTCACACTTACACACACCTGAACACTTACTCCCATACAAATACACATAAACACACCTCTACACTTACTCTCATACATAATACATCTCATAATAGACATAAACACACCCTTTTATTGTGCCAGAATTTAATATGTATGACTCTTATTTAGAAACTTCGCTGGTCTGTCTTTAAACCGTATTTTTTGTATGTTATTTTATCATTGTCGACTGTTTGTTTCTTTAATAAATAAATACAATACGAGGCGGACTTATTCCTTTTTTAAGGAATTTTACCTGAGAGTACTCATCAAAATCCACTCTACTCCATTTTACTTTATTTATTTAAGTTCTTGGGCAATATTAATTGCGCATCGATGGGCTTATTGCCGAATGGCGAATTTTCGAACCAACCATAAATTAAAGGTATAATTTATTTTTTAGTTTCAATGCGTATGTCATGAAAAAAAACAGACGCATGTGGTGGTCCATCCTCTCTGCCGACCCTTACGGGGAAATGGCGTCTCGGTGTTAAAACTACATGGCAGGTATTTATCATATACTTAAGTTAAAAATCATCCCTCTATGCCTCTATACAATGAACCAATTGCCTTATCAAAACACAGAACCTGTATTCAAGAGGGAACGAATTTACGGCTTACTATAATTATTCATACCGTTTTTATTTTAAAATCAGCTTTTCTAAACAAGTCGCTAGCACATGTGAAATAATTAGATCATTTATATCCAAAAACCTATCCCAGGGTCAAATTAGTGCATTTCCTTAGTTAAATTACATTTATTTATTTATTTCACATAAATCTTTTTTTTTCTATATAGACACCTCACTGGGCATAACCCGTGCCGAGGCATTCATCTACATTATTTTTATTTTATGTTCTCGTACATAATAAATATAATATAATAGACATTATTGATATAAACATAAATAGCAGACAGGCAACAATAATTCCGAGTTCAAATAGACTACTGTTTTGGTGGGACGACTATCTCAAGGCAGTTTGCAGGACCCAAATCCAGAAGTCATTTTTTAACAAATAAATTAAATTTCTGTTTATTTGCATTCAATTTAAAATCAAGAGGTAAAGTGTTTAGTAAAATTTTGGGAGCAAGGTACATGTGACTCCTCTGACCAAACGATGTTATCATTTTAGGTGGCACAAATAGTTGTCTCTTTCTTTATCTTGTTTCATAGATTGTATTACATTTACTGCCACCATTTTTATGTGTGTAAACGAGAAGTGCCCTAGCGTACAGTTGCCTGACGTCCAGAACACCTACTCGTTCAAACACCTCCGTTGTGGGTGTTCTGATAATGACCCCTAGCAGAACCTCGAGTACTTTTGTGCTATTTCCAAGGTATGCATAGCACTTTAATTACATTAATTTGATACATTACAGAAAATTCCGCATCGCAGTGAAGTCACTACCAATTCGTGCCACAAAATCCTAAGTTTGACTAGCAATTACACTGGCATGTAATATTTAGTTTTAATATAGGGTTCGTCAACATTCCATTATCCGCACCAAATGACGTAGCAGTTTATTTGTAGTTCATTTGAATTGTAACGTATCTTGATCAACAATATTGCTACTAGGAAGATATTTATTAGCAGTGTTTTTTTTTAAATATTGTTTTTTTACCGTAACATTTTTTCTGATAGTTTTGTCAATGTCCGAGCGGCTGATAGTTTAAAATGGCTGTAAGCCAAAAATTTTCCACAAATAAATACTCCAGTGTACGAAAAAAATCTAATTTATACCATATTACAATATACTCGTATGCATGCCTTTCGAATTGAATTTCGATGGTGTATAAATAACTATATATGTAAATGTATTTTTTGATAATTTGTTAGCTTTGAATTAAAAAACATACATTTAATATTTTTTTTCAATTCAATTGTTATTTTATATAAATACTGATACTTATATGTATTATAATTATTATTCTGTTTCTGTACATAGTCAAAATACGTATTTTAATAAATATATATAGTTATATACTCGTTCCTAAATGAGATGTTTTCAAAAGTCATTAGACCTAAAATTTTTAAATAAATAAAATCCTTATAACAAAATAGAAAATACAAAACACAATGACAAAGTTCAGTGGTTTTTAAAAAAAAAATATTCGTTAATTAGACTATTTAACCAAGCCAAGTTTATTTTTATTTTTTTTTTTTATATATCGTATTATCAGCGCTATGATTTTTTAAAGTTTTGTTTTTCTGAAATTACTCCGCTTGTGACGTCTCAAGTTCTTTGCCGCTTCTCCTCGGTCAGTTCTGCCGATTGGTCCATTGACTTGCCTTTAACTAACCGTAGACTTACCGAAATCTTTCACAAATCTCATATCATAAGTTGATTAATTCAAATTAGTGACGTCATTCGAAGTTTTTTTTCATACATTTTCGAGAAACTTAGTCGTACAACTTAATGCTCCAATTTTTTATATAAATTTTCCGTAGGGCTGAACTTCATTCGCACTGTGAGTGCAAAACTAAAATAAGTGAACATTTTTTATTTTTTAATGCAAAACAATCACATTTGTCACTTGTTTTAATCACTTAACGCATTATGTCAGTAAGGCCTCGAAATCTAATCTAAACTACACTATTTAAACATATTACGGTTTTACACTCGAGGTGCGAATTGATGTTTGTAGACGTCAAAATTTGCTGACTCTAAGACAGATATTTTGTTCCTAGTATCCGCGTAATTAGTATATAAATTCGTGCAAGCGAAGCGTTCTCTACCTCCGCAAAAGCGTTCAGAATACCAGCCCAGATGCGCCAACGTGCTTATCCGGACTCCGGACCTGTTACAGATAAGTGTAAAAACATGTACGCGATTATCTAATACAGTATACACTGTTTCAGATTGACTACTAATCGCCTGGAAATTATACACCAACGATAGGTGTAATCTGAAGTTTGAGTTTAACACCATAAAAATATTCATAGGGTACCACAAAATTCTTGGCCATAAATTGTATTTTTTTCATCATCACCATCATCGTTCCCTTTCCCCACCGAATGGTGCATAGAGCACTGCATTGGTACACCAATAGCAGCGCATCTTGTTACATGAAGGTAAGATGATCAGTCTTACGCTTCGAGTACCAGCCCAGGGACTATGAAATACTCCAGTGTGAAAACACCCTTCAAATAAATATTTCATATCAACCATGTCGGGAATCGAACCCGAGACCTCTTGCATGGTAGGCGAACGCACTGAACATTACACAACGAGGCCGGCTAGATTTTATAAAATGTATTGTTAAGTCAGAAGCTATTATGAAATTAATTATCCTTAATCATCTTCTTTTTCCGCATCCGCTCCTAAGTCGAGCATGTGAACATCATCCGACCTTTCGCCAGCCAGCACTCTCGCCTCCTCCCACGTCATTCCCGCGTCCCTTCGAATGCGACCAAAAAGTCGCTATCCGCAGCCTTCCAGGACAGCGAGAGCCCGCAGATGTTAAGAAGGCGAAGAGGCTCTCCTGAGGCATCCGCAGCACGTGACCATGGCAGGTTCACCTCCACTCCTTCACGACGCTCGTTATAGGAAGGTGCTGCGTCCGTTCTTAGACTTTCGTGTTGCTTATGGAATCAAACCACCTTTACCTAATATTCTCATATTCATTTTAATATTCAAAAGTTTGGTCTTTTGAATTTTTTTGAAGTGCCAAAATTCGCACCCATATAGAGCATCATAAAATAATTAAATAGTCAGCATTTCATTTTGACTATATACAGATTAGAGTTCCAGACAGCACGCATCGTATTAAAAGTTGCTCCTGCAATTCCTAACAGTGTTGTGAGTTTTTTGTACATGTCGCAATTTACAATTCTCAGTTGTGTGAACTCCCAAGTATTCGAGGCATAAAACAGGCTGCTGCGTCCGTTCTTAGACTTTCGTGTTGCTTATGGAATCAAACCACCTTTCACCTAATATTCTCATATTCATTTCAACATTCAAATGTTTGATCTTTTGAATTTTTTTAAGGTGTCAGAATTCGAACCCATATAGAGCATCATAAAATAATTAAATAGTCAGTATTTCATTTTGACTATATATAGACTAGAGTTCCAGACAGCACGCATCGTATTAAAAGTTGCTCCTGTAATTCCTAAGAGGGTTGTGAGTTTTTTGTACATGTCGCAATTTACAATCCTCAGTTGTATGAACTACCAAGTTTCGAGGCAATAAACACTCTTTATCCTCTGCCTATAACCTATTACAAAGAGGGTGATCAGGGTCAGGACAGGGCTTGATGCATATAATCTTCTTTTTAGTATTCATATAAGCACCCTTTTGAAATTAATAATCCTTGATAAATCATTAAAACCATGAACGTCTTTTAAGAAGAGGATTTCCTGCCCGTTTATTTTGATTTACATTTGAGTGATTCTTTTTTTTTTATTTGTTAATATTTAAAAAAAAAATATTTGTGATTTATACAGCTATTACATAAACAAAATAAGTAGAAATATACTAACAATGCTAGAGCCAATTTAAAAAAATCCACTGTAAATCAAATGACACATAATATAATAAGAAAGGAGTTTACGTAATTGTGTGTGTGTGACGTTTGTATTCATGTGTATGTAAATGTGTGTATGCGTGAATGAATGGGGGAGAGGGTACATGTGCATGTGGGAATGAATGAGGGAAAGGGTGTGTGTGTGTGGGTGCGTAATATAAAAAAATAACTGTTTAAAACTTGTAATTATACTAAAAATGGTACAAGAAAGAGCTTGGTAAAGAGTTTGAAATCTTTTTGTTAAAATTTAAATAAAAAAATTGTTATAAATTGTACTATTTAAAAGTATGTTAAATTTCAAAACTGTATTCTGAAATAAAAGCATTTTATTTTAAAATTGAACTGATGCACACTGAATTAATAATGTGCGACGAGTCCCATACAATACGGTAGTGTTAGAGGAACCAGTCAATAGAATAAACGTTTTTTAGCTATTACAGGCAGTTTATTTGAAATAGCTAGGATCCAGGATAGGTAGGATCCATGTATCTTGAATATATCATCCAAGAAAGAAACATCTATAAAATCTTATTACCCTCAAATACACAAATATTTTAAAAACTGAGGTTTTTAAATATAAATAAAAAAATATTCTAAAACGTAATTATTTTACGAATCGAATCGAAATGCGGTTTTGAAGAACCTGAATATTCTCAATGTATGGTGTGCTTAGAATTATGTTAAGAAGATACGTGCAGTAAATGTTTCAACTGGGGTTACGAGAACTGTACAAGATTTAACAAGAAAGCCAAATAATTTGCTCGGAATTTCCGAAATAAATGTTTCTTTTAAAGTTAATTTGTTTCAACAGAGAGAAATAACATTTTTGAGAAGGTAATATGGAAGTCTAGGCTTTTATGACCTGTCATTGGTTGGTTTAAGTGCACACTGTGTAACATTTACCTTTCTGCCAGCCTGTCAAATCCGGATTCAAATCCAGCCTGTATACAAACATTTGGACATGCTCAAAACATTGTTCTTTCTAATGTTTATTTCTCATTGGCTGTATTTTTCACCTTGTTTGTTTTATCCAAAATTAGGCACACACTGTATCCGAAATTAAGATCCTATTTTCCTCGCCTCAAAAACAGCAAGACTCAGTTGTAGAAACATTTGAATATTTAATAATTAATGCCAAATTATGCCAAATCAAGTCCAAGCCAAGCCGAATCAAATCAAAATTATGCCAGATTATGCCAAATCGGAAATCACTAGTTTCATGTTTTGAATTCTACATCATGAAAACATCCGGTATCCGAAATATGGGTATTTTCCTCTGCTAAAAATATACCCTTAGAATATTTTGAACCCATCGCATTTACGTAAGTACTACAAATTGTGTGTAACCGTGTATTTTATTCGAGTGCTGGATATAATATTAACTTCAATGACCCATTTACATATTATTTGAGGAAAAAAAATCGCCAGCTTGACTGCGTCGTGATATTGCTTGTGACGACTGAAAGAATGTACTGAAATGGACACAAGTCTCTGGCCACTAAAAGGTCATTATACCTAGGTATTAGGTATATAACAAAGAACTGATGAATAGACAACATTACGGTTTTAAGTAGCAAAAGCGTTTTAGCCTTTGCAAAGCTTTTTAGATGGAAATAAAATTATCGGTACTAATCAACGGAGAGGGTCTGAGGCCGTGCAAGACACCTGCTGACTTTTAAACTGTGCAAATCGGACTAGACAGGCTGTAGTCTAATGAAAAGTAAGAAAATTATACGATTTTGCCATTTTAAAACGCCACCCTTCCAAAAGAAAAATCAAAAACTAGATAAAAAAACAAACATTTTCTAATGTTATTCTGATAAAAAATATGCTGAAAAGTAAATAAAATGTATTTACTTTTTGACCAACAGATAACGCCTCTTGAAATTTGGACTGAACTTAGGTACATTGGAACTCAAATAAAGGCGAAATTAAAGTAAAAATTACTCTAATGATTTAAAGATAATATAAAAACAAAATGAAGCAAAACCTTTAATTATTGTTTTGAAAAGAAATACAAACATTTTAAATCACATAAATTGTGGGTATTTTTCCTAAATTCTAGGTTGCCTTCAATAATCATTTTTATGGAATTTCGCATTATTACTTTTATGAATAAAGTTTCGGTTTTAAATATTTCATTTCTTTACTATATTTTTAGCAAAAATCGATTCCTGACTATTTGTTTCACGTGGACGTGAAACATTTGATTGATTTTGAACTGGCACCCGACTCGCAAAACTGATCACCTCTCCATGAAACGGAAGATCGAACTACGCTTAAATTTAAAAAAATTAAAGTGCGGAGTTATACCTTAAATTGAAATTTGAACGTGTTTTCTTGGACATGATATTCGTCGGCGACAAATTAATGACATTTAGAAAACATTATAAAAAAAATAAAATAACTAACACCAAGATGTATTCGTTAGCAACATTTTTATGTAACTTAGAAATAAAATATTAAAATACGTGAGTGTAACCATTTTCAATATGTTATACAAGATTATTAAGAACCACTTACATAATAAATTGCTTTGTGGTAGATATAATTTATGTAAATAATCATGTAAGATTTTTTCATGTAAAACAATATTAAATCATTAAACATCTCCATTGAATTTAATGATTACAACAAAAAATGTGTGCATGCACAATCTCATTAACTATTAGTAATTATTTAATACATCACCACTTGTTTGCGAGTAATTTTGGCTGCAAAAAAGGTATGTTAAAAAATATATGTATGAAGGAAATGACAAAAAAACTTACTCCGGAAAAAATAAACTGTGAGATGTTTAAAAACAGTATTGAAAAGTTATGTGGTAATAAAATATTACTACCGGAAAAATATAACCCGAATTACTTAAATATCAAGAAATTTTAGATTCATTTGTCGGCCTCATGATGAAATGGTCAGCGCGTTTGCCTACCATGCGAGAGGTCTCAGGTTCGATTCTCGACATGGTTGACACGAAATATTTATTTAAAAATGTGTTTTTACTCTAGAATATTTCATAAAGGCTATAAAAAATGGATAGCGGAGCTGGGTAGAAGTAAAATGGATTGTCTCATTCGCCCAAACCAATATTGAAATCACCTTTTTTTTCTTGTAATGTGCGTTTTATAATACTATGTTGATTTCAATTGTGTACCTTTTATTGACATATATTTTTATTCTAAATTAGTATTTTTCTAACTTCTTCTAATTTAAAGATTCTTTCAATATAACTTATACGAAAAAATGCACTTCTGTTATCTCCAGCTCTCTTATCGTATATACCCATATATTTCCTACTAATATGTAATGATGAATATTCATATATATAATTTATTTTCTTACTCTTCTTAATTCATTTTTATTTTTTGCTACTTTTGTGTAAAATGCATGTCTGTCTTTATATTCAAAAATGCACTTCTGTTTTTTCCACTGCAATATAATATGTATGTGCTATATGTTATGTGTACCCATATATTTTATACTAATATGTAAAGATGATTTTTATCATATTTTTCTTTTGAAAATCATTTTTATTTTTTGCTACTTCTGTTTAAAATACATGTCTGTCTTTATTTGTAGATATGTATGTAAAACATGATAAAGCCTACAAGGCGTTTAAATAAATAAAATAATTCAAATAATATAGGTAAACATACATGAAATATAAACATAAATAGGTGCGAAGGTTTTCACGGTCACAGTTATCAATGCGTTTCTTTTTTGGGTGATACCGTGTGTTGGATTTGTTCCGACGTTTCGGCTACCATTGCAGGAGCCATCTAATTAACCTGAACTCTGCACGACTGTTAATGGCTGAATTGCTATTCTCAAATAAAAATCCTGGACAAGAAAGTCGAATAGAGATTAATCCGCCTTGTAGGTTTCCATGCAAGAGGTCTCGGGTTCGATTCCCGACATGATAGATATGAAATATACAGAGTGTTCTTTAAACCCTATCACATCCGAAACCACGATGATCAGTATGAGCAAGAAGACATATTGGCACATTAAAATATTTTTTAGAACAACTAAAATCTTAAAAAATAAAATATAGAAAAAAAACAAATGGTTGCTTACTTCTGCAGGGGAGAAACGAGGAGGGGGGAGGGGGAAGTCTGAACCACACGGCCGCGTCCCCCTCGCTGTCACGAATCTTGACGTCACAATTTTCAAGGCCAAACATGTCGCGTTTTTATGGATACATATTTTTGAACTATCTTATTTTAAAAGTTATGCATGAAAACATTTATCCACAATATGAATATTGATTTTTAAAATACGATTATTTTTTCTATTCCATATTTTAACGGTATTCGTAGTATGTGATATTTCATTTTTTGGATCCCAGTAAAAAGTATCCTTTGGCCGTGTACTAGGACGAAAAATCTCCACCATTTGATTTTTCATGAAATGTTTGTATTTTGCCTGCCTTGTATCTCCGAAAATATTACTTCCATAAAAAAATATATGCGATTTTTTTTATAGATCATTTTTATTACTTCAATTTATTAAAACAACATTTTTCGGTAGGACTGAAAATTTCGGAGTTATTTGTGAAAAACCGTGAAAAGGAACCTTTAACCCCCTCCCCCCTTGCCCTTAGCAGTCCACTACCCTCGGGGACTTCCAGTATGTAATGCAGTAGATACCAACAAACAATCATGCCAAGTTTCAAAACATCGGGCTTTTTCTCCCTCGCAGTCTAATTTGCCTGAGCCATACTGTCGTGCTGGAAAATTAGAATAAGGTAAATGTACTGACCATGTGTATTTGATCGATCACAAATTGATAATACTGTAGTGAGAAACAATGCTACCTTTTAAATTCTCCTGTTATTATCGTGGTTTGATTAAATATATTATTACATTTTCGCTTAATGACTTTAAAAAAAAATCATAGTGAATATTTATTTATTAAGGAAATTATAGTCTTTATATAAAATAAGATACAAAAGAACAATTAAAAAATGTAAGACCAATTACAGATTTCACACTAATTTATTATGAATGCAGGAGGAGAGGGGAAACATAATATTAAAAACAATTTATATCATTTCGTCATTTGAATTTTAACAAAAAGGTTTCTAACTTTTTACTAAGCTCTTTATTGTACCATTTTTAATACAATTTACAAGTTTTAAGCAAATATATTTTCATACTTCGGCCCCCATACACACGCACCCTCTCCCTCATTCATTCCCACACGCACATGTATCCTCTCCCTCATTCATTCACGCATACACACATTCACATACACATGAATACAAACGTCACACAAATACAATTACTAAACTTCTTTTCTTATATATTATGTGTCATTATATTTACAGTGGATTTTTTTGATTGGCTTTAGTATTGTTAAGATTTTTCTAATTATTTTGTTTATGTAATAGCTGTAAAAATCCCAAATAAAATAAAATAAATAAATAAATAATTTAATTCTAAAAAAGTAAAATTATGAATATTAAATAAAAAGTACATAGAAGAGAGAAGACATCCCTCTTTCTCTGCTTCCATGAACATTTATATTTCTTTGTAAAATTTCACAACCAACAATAATTCATTAGATGCAGGTAGTAGATGCACATATGACTAAGTATAAATTAAGAGTTGAAATCAAAAGTTTAAATTAAAATTAAAGTTAAAAGTTAAAATTAAAGTTAAAAGTTAAAATTTAAATTTAAAATTAAAAGTTAAAATTAAAAAGTTAAAATTGAAATCAAAAGTAAAAGTTAAAATTAAAAGTTAAAATTAAAATTAAAGTTAAAAGTTAAAATTTAAAGTTAAAATTAAAAGTTAAAATTAAAAAGTTAAAATTGAATTCAAAAGTAAAAGTCAAAATTAAAATTAAAAGTTTAAATTAAAATTAAAGTTAAAAGTTAAAATTTAAAGTTAAAATAAAAAGTTAAAATTAAAAACTTAAAATTGAACGATAAAATTAAAAGTCGAATTAAAAAATCAAGCAGGAGATAAATTTAAAATGTCTTTAACAGATCTAATAAAAATATGGTATTTGCAATGCAATATGTCGATGTCACTAAAACTGTCATCATAGGTAATCTGTATTCTTCGAAGAGTGCAATTTTTAAAATAATTAGTCATTGAGTTAGGAATGTCAAAGAGTACAGATTGACGAGCTCTACGGACAGGGACTCGAAATGAAATGCCTCTAACAATTTCTGGGCTATCAATTAGGTTATTAACAATTTTGTAGAGAAAGCTCATATCCAACGTGGTACGCCGAGTTGCGAGATTTTGAACCTTTTGAAAATTAGCGGACTCAGTCCTACTTGAAAATGAAACATTATTTTTGAAATCTAATTGTCTGAGAAAAAAAAAAAAGAGTTTTGAATATGTTCAATACGATTTTTGTAAGTATTATCTTGAGGATTCCAAATCGGCGAACCAAACTCTTGGACACTACGTACATATGGAAAAAAAAGTTTTCTTAATGCGTCAATTCTTGTGAAAGGTTTGGTTGATCGTATGACAAACCCTAACATTTATGCGAAACTAAAGTATGCGAACTAGTCTTTATGAACAGTTTCGAAAAGGGGTGAGCGCTTTCATTAATTTATTATCAAAACCAAATCATCTAAGATATTGATTTAAACGCTTCTTTGAATAAAACGCATTTAATGCGTTTTTTTTAGACATACACAGATGGTAGATGTCATAATAAAATGGATCGTTTGCAGTTGAAAGCTAAAAAACAATAAGTGTCATTAAAACGTCACACTTGTTTGTATGCGCCATTCGTTTATTTTCGTTTCGTATAAAAACATTTGGTCACAACTTTTTTTTTTAATAACACGCTGATTCTCTATTTAGAGGCTTGTCAGTAGGTGAGAAAGAGGGGATATGGAAGGAGATTATACAAAATAGACCACAACACACAGATCAGTTATTAAGAAAAAAAACTTTCTTGCATTTTTTTTATTTCAACTGGAATCGAACCCGCGAGGGTCATTTTCACAGTTGGGCGTCTGACAAACGTGTGAACGCGTGGCTTATTTTTTTTAAATAACCTTTCTATTAGTTTAGGAAGTCAGATTTTTCAATTGGTGCCTAAGTAAGAACCGACTAAAACCGGTTTTCCTAATAGACACGTGGTAATTAACGATCTGTTAGTCGCAGAATACGGATAAAGTATGGTATTTATTTTATGGTTAATTAAATCATAAAATTAGACATTGAAAAATAAACAATATCGAAGACGGCAGATTGACATTCATTTCAACAAAGAAGAAGAAAGGTTTTATTTAGTTATGTACAGCATATAAGTCCCAACTCCATGGGACTAAAAGTTCTGTGTTGAGTTGGCACGAATAATTAGTTGACAAGACATACGAGTATATCACCACTAATATTATATAGGATTAGAAACATAAATAAAACAAAGAAAACATAGATAAACTAACTGTTTTACAAAATAAAGCCTTTAGAATCATTTTGAAAAAAAACATAGGGAACTGCATTGTTAAATCAAATGCAGCTTATTTCGATCATCTGTCACAGGAAGGAAATGTGATCAGTCGTACGCTTCAGGTGCGAGTCCAGGGATAGTAAAATACTTTTAAAATAAGTAAAAAACAACCTCAAAAAACAAATATTTTATGTAAACTTTCCCGGTAATCGAACCCCTCGACCTCAAGCATGGTATGTGAACCCGCCAGCCACTTTACCAAGATGCGGACATTTCTCTACACGATTTCGTTTTTAATACTCTTTTTTTTTATCATGTCTAAAAATACGTATTATAAAAATGTTCCATTTTTCGTAAAGAAAATTAAATTTTACTATTTACGTGGACAATTGAGGATGATTTTATTAACTTCGCATTGTAATACTAGCCCTGGAATGGCACCCGAAGTGTAAGACTGATCACCTTACCTTCCATGTTACAAAAATAATCCAGATACGTTGAAATTGGAGAACCAATGCAGTGCCCTATGCACAACTGGGTGCGGATAAGGAAGTGATGATGATAATGAAAAGAGGTTAACTACTTTGTGCAATAAATGAGTTAACATTGCAATTAATGTTAGTTTTTTATCGTCTTCGTACAGGTTCAATAGATTTTATTTAGAAACTCTTGTCTCAACACGATAAACAGAAACTTGGATTTACACCGAAGTAATGATTATTGACTGTTGTAGTGTTGTTATTTTTTTCCAATAATAAAAATACACAAAGCAAAGCTATAATTGAAACCTTGTTTGCGTGATTATCCGCAGTATGAAATAGTGTGTAAATATATGATTCATGCCCTATGCTTCAAGAGTTGTTATAAACGTAGCCCCATAGGAAATAATCCATCGGTGTGCCATTATCAAAAATATTTGGGACGCTTTAGTGAAAAAATACCCTTAAACACCAATAAAGAGAAAACGAAATTAAATAAAAAAAACATTCCTTATCAATATGTATCTTTTTTGGGTGATCCCGTGTAAGTTGGATTCGTTCCGACGTTGCGGCTACCATTGCAGGAGCCATCTTCAGGGTAAACTGTGTGTTTTGCAAAAAAAAATGTGTTTATAGACTGCATACCTACCATATGTACGAAATGTCACTGAAAGGATAGCCAAAGTGCTTAAGAATTGGAACTGTGGAAAAAAAGACCACTTATTTTCTTATTTAACCCAAAAGACAAGAAACCCCTCGAAACTGAAGAAGTTTATAAACTAACCTTCGCCTTGACGGTATAGTTGAAGATAAATTCTCTCTAGGGATTACTAAGATACACTACCGACCCCCTACCTTCAAGTTTTGGGTACGTACATAGATATGAAACGAGGGGAATCCTACGTCACGACACACATATCTAATAACTGAAATGACATAGCTTCAGTATGACGTCAAAGTTAAAGATAAAAGTCTCCCGATCGACTACTAACATACACTAACGATCCCTCCACCATCAAGTTTTGATATAAATACATTGGTTTATATCGTTGTACCAAAAATTTTGTTCCACCGAGCAATTTTTCCTTTAATAAAGATTTACTTAAATTTTGATCGTTTTGAGGTTGGCACTTTTTTTCTTAAAGGCCTATTCAAAATATAAGAGAGAAATAAGTCACTTTTAAAGTCGAATTAAATTCTGACATAACTGTCAGTTTCCGAAATGAGTGGCCAGATGCCAAAAATAATGTCGTTAAATTCTGCCCTATTAACATATAAGAGTATCTAGACGTAAGAAAGTTGCTACTATAAAAAAATAATTAGTTATTAAATTTTTCCGTCAGTTTCACGATCTTCCGGAGTGAACGTATTGAGACGTTAAAGGCGCTGGCTTTGTAGTCGCTCGGTAGATAAATACAGACGATATAAAGCATATCGTCTTGGCAAGTGTAAAAAGTCTTTTAAAAATCATGTTCAAGCGAGCGTTTTTTGCTTGAATTGGGATTTATTGGAGTTTATAATCGCTTTGAAGGGGCACTTTCTATCACAGAAGTATATTTACAATATAAATGAGAACTATTTTAAATGTTAATGAAGTAAAGAACGCGGACTAATTTTTGCGGTCATTCATTGGTTCGTTTCGATCATATGATGTCGATATGGCAAGTAGGTAGAACATACCGAAGAAGATACAGATAGTACAGAAGTTAAGTATACCGACTCGTTATATACAGATGAAGATAGCGTTCGTAATTGAGGCCCTGGCAAGGATGTGATAAAGTGCACGTTGGACAAACAGTTTTTTCAATTACTGAACATAGAGGAGCGTGTAAACTAGGGCACCCTGAAAAATCTGCAATAGCAGAACACTTTATAGACACAGGACGTCTTTTCGCATTCGAATAGAATATTGGTAACAGTGACCGTAAAAACCTATGCACCTATGAAACAATCATTCTTTTCACTTCCGCTCCTAGGTGGAGCATGTGGACATCACCAGACGCCTCCGGAAGACCCTATCGCCAGCCCGCACTCTCGCCTCCTCCCGCGTCAATTCCAACGGTGGACGGTGAGAGCCCGCAGGTGTGAAGAAAAGGCAACTCGGGTTCAGGTTCTCCTGAGGCATGCGCAGCACGTGTCCAAGCCACGTCCACCGCCGCATCCTCTGCTGGCTGCTGCGTCCTTTCTCGGACTTCAACGTTAGTTATGAAATCGAACCACTTTATGCCTAATACTCTGCTCGAGCACTTACTCTTAAAACTCGGAAGTTAGGTGTTTTGAGTATTGGAACGTGCCAAGATTCGCGCACATATAAGAGTAGGTACTAGCATTTTACGAGAGTTGAATAATCGGCATTTCGTTTGATCGAGTATAGAGAGTTTCAGAATAATCCTTATAACTAAGCAAAAAACGGAACTTATTTTAAATAAGTACTTACTTAAATCGTTTTTTAAATGACGTTTAATATTCGTGGGGAAGAAAAGAATATAATATTTTATTATTTCACGTTTTCCGTCATCTGTTTTTTGATTAAAAATAATGTTCCCTCAGTGGGTTCCTATGCCTAGGGGAAAAAATACAAAATTTTGATTCATGCCCTAAATACGAGTACATAGTGAACCAAATTTACTTATATTTTTTTTAGTTTATTTTTATTGATTTATCAAAAGCGTACAAAAATTGTTCTACTGAACTGCATAAAAGCTTATAGTTAAGTTCTAATATACATAATCTTATCCCTTAAATTCTTTAAACATATAAAAATTCTTATTATCATGGAAAAAAAGAAAAATATGTACATCGACAATAAAAAATTGTCCAAATAAAAAAGGAAAACACAAAAAAAACTTTAATATAAAAAAACACGTTCTAAAAGCCAGATTCTCAGCAGACGTCTTTCTCTTGAGCCAGATAAGTTTTTTTTATTTTTTCATATTTAATGGGAGCATATTATACATTTTTGGTATATTGTACTCTAGTGTTCTTTTCCCGTATTTATTATAGAATTTAGGGAGAGCTGGTCCATCTACACTAGTGAACCGAGTATTATATACATGCTCCAATTTATTTCTATATTCAGATAGAGGCGCATGCTGAGAAACCAGCTTGGACCATAATAAAGCTCTAACGGATAAAATATTTATAGATTTATACATAAAGATGTTGGAGTATCGTGTCGCTGACAGTACAATTTTTTTTTAGTAAATATTTTTTTTTCAATTAATAACCTAACAGTACAAATAAAAACACTTTTTTCCCTATTAGGCCGGATCTAATCCTCAATCTGTGCGCAACCCACCTCCATTATCCACTTCTCGACAGCAATTTTATAATGCGAGTACTAACTAATCGTCCTCATGGACAATATAAGTTGGTTATACACTTTAATCGAGAAGTGGACTATCCTCTTCGACTGAATGCCGTCATAATTTTTAATTGTTTGTACAGCATCAGGGAGTGTCTAATAACTATAGTATTTGTGCTTTGTGTCATGGGAGGTAGTGAATATTATTCGAATACATAATAGTAGAACCTTTTCATAAATTTATTCAACAAATACAACAATACTTTTTTTTTATATGTCTATAATATAGACATATAAAAATGATGTATACCTCACATGTGTACATATTATGTATACCTCTATAATCTTTAAAAAAAATAATTATAGTAACATTTTCAAATGAGCATATAAGGTTATAAATTAAATGTGTAATACAACAACAAAAATTCCTATTTTTGTCTATGTCATATTATGTTGCGATATTTTCGGCAACACAAGTATTATAAGTATTTACAAGAACAAGATGACAAAAATACTTGACTTATTACCTCCATATGTTCGATATAATATTTACTTATCACTGTTCAAATAAAAAGGATAGAATTCATTAGTTAATTATACCTCGATAAAGAAGCTTGCGTAGCTTTGAAACGGGTCAGTGGAAAATAAGAATAAGTGGTTAAAAACAAAGTTGTTTTATATTTATTTTAGCGAAAATGTATTTTACTATGGGTCTTACTTATAAACCTGGTATAAAGTTACGCCTAGGCGAAGTCTGTTCTAATTAACATAAAAATAATTTTAAAAAATCTGAAAATGCCAACCGGTTTTAAAAATATGAAAAAAACATGTTGACTTATTATACAGGTTGTTCTTTAAACCCTGTCACACCCGAAACCACGATGATCAGTATGGGCAAGAAGACATATTAGCATATTTAAAAAATATTTGGAACAAAGAATTTTTTTTTAAATTAAATATTACACTAAAATATACACTTACTATAGAACTACAATTGCTTACTGATAAATATGAAGAATTAGTAAAAAGTAAGAAAGAAGAACGTGATGAATTAATCAACAATCAAAAGGTTGTTGAAAATATTGAACCGAAATTGACAAATCGAAAAATTAAATCCAACAAAATAATAACAAATAGTAATAAGAAAAAGAAAAAGAAGGATGAGTCAAATAATGAAACAAACGATACAATATCAACAGCTGATGATGAAACTAATGATACTTCACAAATTGATAAATACACAAAAAAAAAGAAAAAAGAAAAAAAACTAACAGAAAATAATCTACATTTAATACAAAAAGAAGATAATATGCAGAAAATGAATATTCTTATAATAGGAGATGAAAGAGGAAAAAAAATCAGGAGAACCATTGAGCAAAATATATCTAATAATGTTCACTGCTGTAGCAACATTTATCCAGAAGCTACCTTAGAAAATTATGCTTCTAACATTATATCACAATCAAATACATTTACAATGGAAGATACTGTAATACTACTACTGGGACAAAATGAGACATCCCCTATTCAATTTCTAAGTTATTTATACTATATACTAGATAATCTTAAACATACAAAAGTATATATTTACTCTGTCTATAAGAATGATTTCCTTAACACCTTAAAACTAAATATAGAAATTAGAAAACTGGCAAAACTACATGAAAACTGTAAATTCATAGGACCAATATATCACGAAAAAATGAAATTTTATGAAAAGCAAATATTAAAAGAGCGAACAATGTATGAAATGGTTACTACATTGAATAAAATGTATAAATTTGAATCACAAGCTAATTACATCCTGTGACAAGAAAATGTAAATAAAATCAATGAGCTTGATCATTTAGACAGACATAAATCTAAACAATCAGAGGAGAAAAAAATGAGAAAAATGCATAAACTCAAGATTCTTTATATAAATATACGCAGTCTTAAACCAAAAATAGATGAACTTAAATCATTAATAACAAATGACTCAATACCAGATATCATTATGCTTACAGAAACATGGCTAAGCAACGCTGAAGAAGAATTGTATGGAATTAATAATTATAATGTAATTAACTCATGTAGAGAAGGCAAAGGAGGAGGAGTTGCAATATATATTGCTAATAATTTAGATTTCCAAATTAAAATAAAAGAAACCGCAAAAGATAAATCAAATGTAATCTTAATTAATTTAACTGAACAAAATATTAATATCTGTGTCATCTATAGACCACCCAATAAAAATCAATTAGACCAATTCATCGACTTTTTTGAAACAGATATACTTACAAAAGAAAAAGGAAAAATAATAATAGTTGGTGATTTCAATATAAATTTACTTGACAAAAAATGTGTGCATACTAATGATTACTTAAATTCTCTCCGCTCAAATAATTTTAAAATACTAAATGAAATATCTCCTGAAAAGTATACTAGGTGGAATCAAAGAGGTGAAAATACAATAATTGACCATGTGATCACTAATATAATAGGATGCAATCACACCATTGACTACATAGATACACCGCTAAGTGATCATAGAGCATTGGAGTTAAATGTGGATATATCAATAGCTAAACAAATAGTAGCAAGGCAAAAATATACTTCAGAAAAGATCGATTTTAATAAACTTAAAGAAAGCGTGGAAATAAAATTACAAAATTTACAAATAACTACTTTTAAACAACTGCAAGAGTTGATTCTAACTGAAATTAAAAAGAATACAAAAACAGAAAACAGAAGATTTACTACTTCGATCCAAGAGGGGTGGCTCACAAAAGAAATATTTAAAAAAGTCATTCTAAAAAATAAAATTTACAAAAAAATGGTAAAAGAAAGACACAATCAACATCTGCAAATACAACTAAAAAATATTCAAAAAGAGCTGAGAAATGATATAAGAAATTCTAAAAAACAATACTATCAACAACAAATAGCATGCGCAGAAGGAAACAGTAATAAATTATGGAAAATTATTAAAAATATTAAATCAGACACAAAAATACCATCACCATGTATAAAGGAAATAAAACAAATGGATGGAAAAGTAACAAATAATCCGGTAGAAATAACAAGTACATTAAATGATTTTTATACAAATATAGGAAAAAAACTTGCAAATAAAATAAAGGGACCATGTTTAAATGTAACAGAAACACAAAAATACCAAATAAATGCTACCTTCTTTCTTAGACCCGCAACAATAGGAGAAATCAAAAAAATTATAGATAATTTGAAAAAAAATGCTTCTCCGGGATATGATAAAATTAAACCATCGCTAGTAAAAATTCTTAAAGACATGCTTAGTCCAATATTAACAAATCTGATTAATCTGCATATAAAAGAAGGTACCTATCCAGATGAATTAAAAATAGCAAGAATCACTCCAATATATAAAGGAGGTGATAAAAAAGATCATAGCAATTACAGACCAATTGCAAATTTAACAGTCTTCAACAAAATATTTGAAAAATATATTCAAAAGAGATTAATGGACCATGTTAAAAATCTCAATATACTTACTTATAATCAACATGGCTTTCAGGAAAAAAAAGGAACCGGAACAGCCCTAGTGAATTTAATAAATTTTATTCAAACCAACATGGATACTGGGATCCCAATCACGGGAGTAATCTTAGATTTTAAAAAAGCTTTCGATACGGTTCATGTTGAGACAATGATAAAAAAATTAAACGACATAGGAGTAAAATTTCAAGAAAGTAAACTATTAAAATCATATTTAGCAAATCGGAAGCAGTATACATATGTAAATGAAAAAAAAAGCCTTTTGCAAACGGTAAATTTTGGAGTACCCCAAGGATCCATTTTGGGTCCAATATTATATATTTTATACATTAATGATTTGTCACTGTACAATTTCAAGGGAAAAATTATTATGTATGCCGACGACATTGGACTATTCTATAAAAATCAAACAGACGTATTAACAAACAATGACATAAACAAAGACCTAACTATGTTGACTAAATGGACAAACACAAACTTACTTACACTTAATGAAAAAAAATGCAATATTATCCATTTTGAAACTAGAAAAAAATGTCATAAAGTAGATGCTTACATAAATAATGAACGACTTACTGAAATTGAACATGTTAAATACTTAGGACTAACAATAGACAGACAATTAACATGGACAATTCATATCAACAATTTAATTAGCAAAGTGGCGACATTATCGAGTCTTTTTTTAAAAATCAAAAACTTTGTTCCAAAAACGGAAAAAATTCTAATGTATGAAGCCTATGTAAAAACTAAAATATGTTATACGCAACTATTATGGGGAGCAGGATATCAAAATGACATAAACAGACTACAAAGACAACAAAATAAAATATTAAAGTTAGTATATGACCTTCCCTATTTAACTGCAACTAGAGAACTTTTTAAACAAACTAAGCAATTAAATATAACTGAACTCTTTCAACTAGAATCATTAAAATTTATCCATAAATTAGCCACTAATGTAATTGTAGACGAAGAACTAAAACTAATAAAAAATTGTAGTCAACATGGACATAATACTAGAATATCAGACAAATACCATATACAACTTTTTAAAACAAGACAAGGACAATCAAGACTAATGAACCAGGGACTGAAATTATACAATAAACTACCAGACAAAACTAAACAAAAGACTCAGACAAACTTTACAAAAGATGTAAAAAATATTATTTTAAACAACAGAGTATAAATGAAAAATGTATGTATTATTTTATGTAAAATGAATGTTATAATCCGTAAGGGTTTATAAATAAATTTTCAAATAAAAAAAAAAAAAAAAAAAAAAAAAAAAAAAAAACAAAACAAATGGTTGCTTACTTCTGCAGAGGAAAAGCGAGGGGAGCGCAGCCGCGCATTTTTGGCGTATCAGACTTCCCCTCCCCCGCTCCTTGTTTCGCCCTTGCAGAAGTCAGAAATCATTTGCTTTTTCTGATGTTATATTTTAAAAAAATTTATTCGTTCTAAAAATTTATTTTCATGTGCCAATATGTCTTCTTGCTTATACTGATCATCGTGGTTTTGAAAGTGACAGGGTTTAATGAACACGCTGTATAATACGATTTATAGTTTATAATTTATGATTTTATAATGCCTAGGCAATCTAGGCATAGTGGTAGAATAAGGATAGGAAAACCATTCTTGTTATAATGGCAGAAAAAGACTAGGCGTAACTTTATACCAGGTTTATAAGTAAGACCCATAGTAAAATACATTTTCGCTAAAATAAATATAAAATAACTTTGTTTGTAACCACTTATTTTTATTTTCTACTGACTAAAGCTCTACCTGAATCTTTTTGTATGTTAAAAAGGCACTTTCAGGCTTTTATAGTATGTAGGACTTGTTTAAATTTCACTGTCTAGTTTTGTGTATTAAAATGAAATCTTAATTGTTATTATTCTTGTACGTAAGTTTTTTTTGTTGATGTACATATTGTGCCCCGACTCGACGTGGATTTACGTGTGGATAAAACTTTTGTACAAATTGTGTTAAAAACACAAAGATCTCATAGAAAATATAATATAAATAGATTAGATTAGCTGGCCATGCGGCCCGTCAGTCATAATTTCATGTACAATATAAAACAAATTAACATTAAATTATTCCGCAGAGATTAAACGTGTTTGACCACTGCGAGATAGAATAAAAAAAAGTATTTTCTAGTATGTAATTAACTACCAGCGAATCTAACAAGCGACTATAGCAAAATATCAAATTATATTGACTATATATACAAAGACTATTGAACTAAGCCAAAAAAATAAAATAAATACATACTGTATTATCAGCGCTATGATTTTTTAAAGTTTTATATTTCTGAAATAACTCCACGCGTGACGTCAGAGGTTGTTCTCTGTTAGTTCTTCCCATTGGTTCGTTTACGGTAAGCCAACCGGATATCCTTCATAGCTCTCACATCATTGTTTGATTCATATGAACCAGTGACGTCAATCAAAGTAGTGCGTTTTTATTAAAATATATTTTCGCCTAGCGCCAGCAATGAGCCAAGGAACTAACCGATTACTCCAGCTTATTTCTTCATACAAATAAGTGTACTATATTTTGAACATCTTAAATCCAGTGGTGGAATTTAAAAAAAAATATTTGATGACATTTTATGTACCTAGCCATGTTCTCAACGATTTAAATGTGTAATACAATAAACGAGTTTATTATAATTAATAAGATTTTTCCCCATGGCTATCCCATATTCGGTACATCTCCTCCAGTACTTAAAAGTCACAAAATTAAAAATGTTGTATCTTATAATTCGTTTTACTCAACATATACAAATATTTTACCGGTCGAAAAATATATAAATTAATTATAAAAGTAGTCGAATTAAAAGAAAAATTAAGGTCTTAGATTTAAAATCGTTATTTAAGTACGCAACCTAGAACAACTGGTAACATCTTAATTCCAAAATTAAAAACAACTACAGCACAACGGCATTATACTTACAGAGGAATATTTTTCTTTAATGAAATGAACAAAGAAAATGAAATGAATTAAGAAAATAAAAAGTCCAGTCAGGAATACAACATATTTAAGAAAGAAATGAAAAGTTTTGTTTATAATCCTTTTTTGTAGCACTGATTAAAAACACCTTTTTTTCAATTTACATGTTATCCTAAAAATATTAATAATTAAAAATAAAATAAAGAAATTTTTGTAAGACGTCACTCCCCATTATGTACACAAGAATTGTTTTTTCTTAAACGTAATGGAATGGAAAACGTTAATGTAAATATGAATTGAATTTATATAAAAATAGTATTTAGTAGTATATTGTATACTTATATTTTTTATCTGAATAAACTAAAAAATATCCTTACCATTTCACTCTTGTAACCATTACTTTTATTCTAAATGTTTGCGTGCGGAAGACTCTCCAAAATATTTCAATTTTTGAGCTATTTTTAACGGTTTGAAAATAACTAAACTGGAAAAAATTTTGAGCACGTTTGCCTGCCATGCAAGAGGTCTCGGGTTCGATTCCTGGCATGGTTGATATGAAACATATTTATTTAAAAAGGCTGTTTTACACGAGAATATTTCATAGTCCCTGGACTGGTACCCGAAGCTTAAGACTGATCATCTTACCTTCAAGTAACAAAAATAACTATTCAGATACGCTGCAATTAGTGTGCCAATGCAGTGCCCAATTCACCATTAGGTACGGAAAGGGAATGATGATGATGATGATGATACTTGAAAATGGAAATCAAACACAGGACTACAACCCAACTCAATAATATTGACGACAGAATGGTAATTCAATATTTTATTATAACTATATTAGGTACATAAATATTTATATAGATACCGTATTCAAAAAATATCTACTCGGAATTAATTTTCCGTATGATTTTCCAATAGCCCTTGTAAAAGGGGTTCTTACTATTTCCCTCGTATAATATATGTATCTGTCTCTTAAAAAAAAAATATTCTGACAGACACTGGGTGGAAAATGACAAACATCGGAAAATCGTTTATCGTCCCTTTGTAATTGATGGCCTGGGCCCCGATTACAATGGGAAGTTAACAGAGTTATCTTTGACCGTCTATAAAGAAAAAACGATATTTGAGTACGAAAATGAGTATATTTGCATGAAAATTTAAAGTATCTTCATCGGTAACCTTTAATTGAACATGTTTAATAGAAAAAAATGTATGCGTACTCTGCTTTCCATACAGAAAACTTAATTTTACTTTGTAGATAAAATTGAAAATAAATGTTAACTTCCTATTATAATCGGGGCCCAGGAAGTGATGTCAGAGGACAGATATCTACAAAAGCATTATTTTTCCGGTTATTTGAAATATTATTAATAATTTGTATTTTTCAAACCTTGATTTTTTTAAATCTATGTATTTTTATTGTGTTAACTGGATTATTAGTTTAAAAAGTCGGTATAACTTTATTCAAACATTGTTTAGGTAGGTACTACATATTATTATGTACTTTAAAACATTTCAAACTATATTTTATGGGCTTATCTATTTCTGCGATAGAATTAAATTTTAAATTTCTCTTTCAAACATTAATTTATAAAATAAAATTGAACTTTTTTTCATTTTGTGAGGGCTTAATTTATTAATTTATTTTAAATGATAAAAATCTTTTTTTAAATGCCGCATATGTTATTAGAAACTTTTTCTACGGGTGTGGTTCACAATGTTCACATAAATATTCAGAAGGGTTTTTTTATTTAAATAATTATTAACTAGGTGTATAAATTAAATATAATATATAATATTACTACGTACTACGTATGAGGTACCAGCAAAACGCGGACACTTTTCAATATTTGCACATAACAAGACACGAACATAACATTAACTTTACTGTCTAAAGTTACAATACTTTGAAAACTGCTTTTCAAACACGACAATTATTTACTAGACGAATACTGTTTTTTTTAAACCACTAACACACTATCAAAGATAGCCCTAACCATGCTCTAACGATAACTAAAACTAACTGAGAAATGAAAAAACAGCATCAAAGACGAAGCGATGGATTGCTTTCGATATATTTTTTTATGAATTTTTTGTTCGACTCGATCGGCAAACAAACAAGAAATCTACTTAAGTCAAGCTATAGATGCAGAAGTTGAAAACATTTTCCATAGATGTCTATAGGTAGTTTATTATTATTATGACATAATTTTTATTCGTTGCAATCGTAAAACTTTTAGTAAAAACTAATTAAAAAACTATGTTAAAATTCATTATCTGATTCCTAAATTTAGAACATCTTGACAGATTGATATGCATAATTCCGAATAACAAATCAAGAGAATCCTGGAACAGTAAATCGACTGTTCAATTATTTAACACAAAATTCAAAGGATAAATAATTAAAACAAACTGCAAGCAATTTTATATCATTATATATTTACATAATATTATTTTATGACAATATGACGTTCCCACTTTTTAATCGTGTTTAATAGTTGTTACTCATTCGCACAGATGGCAGTAGTATAGCGTGTCAATAAACCGGATGTGACAGTAATACAAGATCGGCACAAAAATCAAAATACTGACGATAAGCTGCATTACAGATTTCTCGTCTTGTATTACTTTTAAAGCATTATTTCGCTACCTCAAAATGGCATTGTAATGAATTAAAACTTAATACTATAAAAATACATGTGTAAAATATTTAAACAAAAAATTAAATGCTTTCAAATTCTGATTTCATTCAATGCGATTTTTAAAGGGGCATTCATACACTAATAACACTTTTTGCGCTGTTGAAATATAACAAAGGAATATGCTAAAATATCTACTAACACAGAAACGAACAAATTTGTAGCGCTTTGTAGTAGGTACTTCACATTTTTTGTTTACAAAGATAAAGCAGTTTAGTCTTATGTTTACTTAGTTGTTATCTAAATGACAATATACAATTGTAAGAAGAATTTAATATCGCTGTAAATTTATTATGTTATGAGCAACTAAAAACTTTAAAGTCAGATCATCAACCATTATTTATGTTTTTTTTTTCTCATTCATTACCTATTCAAGGTATTAAGGAAACATTCAGCAACTATTTTTATTAACATTAAAATAATATACCAGAAAGACATTATGCTCGTTGAGATATAATATATAGAGATAACACTCCATACAAATCCAAGCTAAAAAGTTGTCCCCAAAGAAAAGGAATGACCAGCGGAGGGAGCAAGTATTGTCACGTCATATCACATCGACATTGACAAGCAAAACAAGTAGTACAGTAAAAATCGGTCTACTGTAAGTTCTATTCGGTATGTCACTCCCTTCCGCATATGCATCACCTTTGTTTATCGTTTCACTATACGCCCGACTAACTGAGCAGGACAGAGACAAGAGATAACTCACGAATTGGTAACATAATTCGTTATTCGTTATAAGACGTTTTTTGACATTAAAATAGCTATTTTCAACAAGTATTGATTAAGATAAGAACATTAGTTACCGGTGAAAGGTTTTACCATCGCTTTTCCAGATCAATTTGTGCAGTATCTTGGCGTACATAAAGGCATTTTACTAATTTCGAGGAGGAAAGTAGCCGGTGAACGCTCACAACAGACTAAAGTCTGTTCTATCACACATATGCCAATTGGCCGAAGTTTGAGGGAACATATTTCAAACACTCCTGTTTACTCTAGGTATATACCTCAATGATTATGCACTAAAACTTTTTGATTGTTCATGAGTAAAAGGTGATTAACCAAGGTGGAAAAATGCAATATGATGAAATAAAAAGGTATAATAATATATAATTTACTATGACGTTATAAGTGATACTATATATCTATAAATACATTATTTTCTCAACAATGTCTTGAGCTTGTCCAATTTTTTGCAAAGCAATGAAAAATTGAAAAGTAACATTGAAGAATATTTTCAAGCATTGCCTAGTAAATAGGTGAAATAATGGAGTCAGATGAATCACACCTACATCAATAAAGGTTTCAGTTCTATATAAAAATCAACAGATAGAACAATTGAAGAAATATAGATGTACGACATAGGCAGAATGGTGAATGTTACACAGTGTGTATAGTGGCTACTTAAAACACTGAATGACAGGCCACAAGCCTTCTAAATACCTATTACAATTACAAGTGCTGTATACTTCCATGCTCCCTTCTCTCAAATGTTCTCCATCTCAGTTGTAATATGTTTGTGATTATTATTTTGTTAATCATCTAGAGAAAACCATTTGGTTATTAAATAATTGTAGTAAAATGTTAAGAATTTTTTTTTTTTTAATTTAAATAAACTAAGTATTCTTTTTAACAATGGGAGCTAGATGAAATCTACAGGGCGCCCGATGTAATCAACTCCATCAAGGCGGACGCTTGAGAAAACCCCATTAAACGATTAACTCTCTCTGTGCCACAAGGATGACTAAGACCAGGAAGGCCCAAAATGCGATGGATAAACTGCATCAGCGCAGATACGACAATGTTGAAAGTGAGGAACTGGGGAAGAAAGGCAGCAGGCGGGCAAGAATGGAGGAGACTCCTGGATTCAGCCGAGGCCCACCCAGGGCTGTCGAGCTTATGATAATGAAGTATTGTTTTTATTACATTTATAACTTCAATTGATTAAATGTATTAGCAAATCAATTATTTTACTTTAATTGTTGGACATTGTACCTTCCTCGCCCAAAATATCACCATCGTCGATACTACTGACTCGTTTTTGTAAGTACTCAAGTTCCCGAAGTGTGATGCCACCACTGATCTCATTCGAGTAGTCACTCACAACCACAGAGGGTGTACGGACAATCCTTACTCTCGGAGCATCATCATCCTCCCAACTACTGGACATCTCAGAGTACTGGGCTTCTAGAATCATTTTACTGCGTGTGGGACAAACATTATCGTGATCCGTCTCCTCTAATTTATCTTTTCCATTTACCGTATCACCGGAATTAATCAAATTGTCAACTAAGTTTTCAGATTGGATAGCAGAATCAGATTTTTCCTGTTTTTTATGAGACCAAATATTGATTCCCTCCCTTTCATTAGAACATTTGGTACTGCAATGAAAACCAAGCTTGTTATGATTGTGATCTGAACCTTCAGCTCTCAGTTTCCTGTAGAATTCTCGGTGACCAGCTGCCTTCTCTTGTAGAATTTCCCTCAAATCAACAGTTGCATGTTTTTGACCCCAAGTCCTGGAATACACATTACTTTTGAATTATTATCTATGTTTTACCTAGGTACCTTTTTGGGCAAGCAAATCTTGAATCTTGAATGTGACAAAAATCATTATTTTTTAAAGATATGTGTTGAGTATTCATGAGTGTCAAACGGTGTCAAACGTTGAGTATCCATCAATTGATGGGTAGATATCATCACAAACTGACACTTTTTATCCGCTTATCGAATTGATACTCTTTATTGGCAAGAACAATATAACTAATATGGTAAATAAATTCATTTTATTCTGTTATTGAAATATTTCACACTTACCTATCCATATTACTTGCAGTTCAACGATTACTGATTAAAATTAATGAAAAACGTTTATTACTACTTAAATTAATGTATCCTTTCTCCAATTACAAATTGAGTTTTTTATAGCTAAAAAACTATTGTTTAAGTGTTTAAAATTTTGAAAACAATTTAGTGAATGCTTTAATTTCCATCAATATTCAACATAAACTAGTCACTATAGTTTATACAACGCATTATACAGGTAGAATTGTCATATCATAATGTAAACTGGCATGTGACTATCTGATACAGCATCACCAGAGATAAAGGTTTCCAACTAAAGATAAAAAATGGGATGAAAGAAATTACTTACACATTGATAACGCCGTATATAACAAACATGGCGCAGAATACACTTAAGTATTATTTAATAAAATAGATTTACAAAGAACATCAATCGTATTTGTGAAACAATCAATTCATCAAAAAAGATTTGTTCATTTGTATTTCAAAATAGCATAGAATTAAAATATACCAGAAGGCGCGTAGGACCAAGTTTGCATCCATCGCTTTGTGTCCAAAAGATCCCCAATTATACCCCCCTGCATGACATCCCGCCTGCGCGTATGCGTTAAGTGGCCGCGTAATATTGCTAGACCGCGAGCAATATATTATCATAATACAAATATAAGATTATTTTGTGTAATGTTATGTTGTGTTTTACCATAAAAAATATTTTACTGACTACAGGTGCTTTTATTAGGCAAACGTAAAAAAAATAAAAAATAATAATAATTTAGTTAATTATACTGTTTAATATTTAGTATACTAAGGCTTATTAAAAGAAAGCCAGGTAAAAAATTCGATGACCCTGGCAATACTAACAAAATGTTTTTCTTATTTTATTTCACAATCTGACACACACCATGGTAAAATAATCGAATTCTTAAATAATTACAGAATAACTAATGGCAAAAATGTAAAACTACCCATTTATAAGTTGTATAGTTGGCTTCAGTTTGATGCGCGTACGCAGTTTCTGGACTATTATAATTCTATGCAGTAAAGCATTCTAAAATTGCTGCAAATTACTTTCAGCTTTACTAGGTTTCTTCATTCATTTTGAAAGTAGGTACACTGTGAAAAATCCAAACTAGGAACATTTTTTTATGCTGGAAACACCAAATTATAAGAGCCTTTTTTGTGATTAATTACTAAAAAGTCCTGAAGTTCCACTACCTATTTCAGTATGTATGTATTTTTTTCAGTGTTTAGGGAAGCCACAAAAAATCCAGCGCTTTCGATTTGTACTGTTTTTTATTACAGAATTTTGGAAATGAAAGAAGGAAACAAGAAAAGATTATCTAGTTGCTTCAGCAACTTAAATATTTACTAATGAGAATTAATCACTCATACAATAAATAATAACATTTTCGGTATTACAAAATATTTATTTCAGGAACTTCTGATTACACAAGATAAATATACAATTTCAGTTTCAGCAGTTTTCAAACTTAATCAAAAAAGTTTGCAATAAAAATTGCATTTATTCATTTTATACATATGTGCATAATACTACCCTAAAAATGTATAACGGGTTTATAGTGTTACATTTATAAAAAAAATATTCAAATAATTATACCCATCAAATGATTAACTTTTTAGCCCTTTTAATTCCACAAGTCTGATCATAACACCTTTAGGTATAAAAAAACTCATAGGGTTGTTCATCAGCCCCAATTTTACGCATTTTTTTAAAACTTTCAATGGAATATCCAGTGACATTTTAAAACTTTCTAATCAAACTCAATTCGCCAAAATTCAATAGATAAAAAAATTTACTTTAAAAAAAAAAATTGCTTGGAATTTTTTACACATTAAACATAAAATAGGATGGAATTAAAAGGGTTAAGCATTTAGTTTTCTGTTATATAACTTAAGTCACCTATTGATTTGACTTGTATAATTATCTTTATATATCATGAAATTTAAAAAGGTTTTTTAACAAGTGATAATTTGATGTGATATAAGGTCAGATGGCCTTTTTTAAGCCGTGTTTCTTTTTACTCATTTGAGCTTTGTATTAATAAAACACTTGCTAATATAAATAGACATTTTATTTGATGTTTATATTCACAAAAACAGCTTATTTCACCAGAAAACAGTGGAGTATTTCAAACATTCTACGCATTCATTAAATTATGTGTAGATATTTTTTTAAGAGGAGTTAGCCATCTTTGCAAATATACAAACACCCACCTGATTGGTAATTTAAATAAAGAGAAAGCTTCTTTAATCTGCAAAAATTACTTGTATCAAACAAGAAAGCAGTTAAAAAAATAACACTTGAATGAAACTGTTGTCAAAATCATAAAAGTTTAAAATGTATAATTTGATAAGTTGCAAATATATACTGTTTTAATGTGCTAAGAAAAATGCATACATTCTGCAACAAAATTGAGAAAACAGCATCTCAAATTTGTTGTTCTTCATTTTCACCAAATTTCAAGGTTTAAAAATGTTGTTTTAATGAGGAAGTTCACATACGCGGTAAAAATTGGAGCATTTACTTGTACATCAAAGTTTTCCAAAAAAGGATGAAAAAATAATAAAAATTAGCTACTATGAATGAGGTCACAAATCCTTATGAATCAACAAATTATAGAGTTCTGTGATAGATTTCCAGTTTACTGGAAGCCTTTTCACAAATCAGCAGAACTCACCATAGAGAACATATGTCACAGGCGAAGTAATTAAAAAATTTCAAAACTTTAAACCATCAAGAGCTATATAATACGACAAATAAACAAAATTATTTTGGCTTAGTTTGACAGTTTTTTAACAAACATTTTTTTATTTAAAACCACTGAACTACCTCCTTGGAGTTTATAAAATATGGCTACTACATGTTAAAAATATAATTCAATTCTTCAAGAAGATTTTTAAAACATTACTTTCCACTAATTTTAATAACTGCGTGTTTTTTACAATTTTTTTAACATAAAATATAAATTAACAAACAAAATTGAAATCGATTGCTTAACCTTGCTATGTATTCCAACATAAAAAAAAGTAAACAGAACTATACACTTTGCAAATAAAATTGAAAAAAATAAGATGTAAATAAATAATGCATAATAATTGTAGAGAAATTATATTAGGAGATGATCAAATTCTTACAACAATAAATTAACAACAAAAAGATTTAAGAAATTATTATTTTCAGAGGCTTACACTTTTTTGTTTTTGATGAAAATAATATCCACGTTTCACACATTACTAAAATAAAAGTGAATACGTAGTTCCTATTTTTTTTTTTTTTTTAATAAACTAATCAAAACATTTCTAAGTCTTTCAGTTTACTGTTTTACTTATGTCCGAGTAATCTTTACCAAGATTTTTCATGAGCAGTACACACTTATGAAAATAGGTTCTATATTAACTTAATCAGCATTGTTAAACATATTCGATGATTAATATTCTAGTAAACCATCACCGAGATGGTAATATTCATAAAATTACATTTTCACATTAAAACAACATTCTACAATATTCATCGAAGAGTGAAAAAAATAAAAATAAAAATACAAATTAGGATGGACAGGTGTCTCATCAGCAGAGATTGTTTTCCAGGATGAATATGGATGTTATCTTTTTTTCTATCATTTAGAAAAAAACATTAATCTGTTAAGAAACCTTACTATTTCATTGAGGGTTAAATTCAGTGCTATTGGTATATAAAGATTCGGACATACTTAAAATGTTATTTCTACCCTTATTACATATTGTTACCAATATGAGGACGATATATGTACATCTTAAAACTATTTTTTACATTTACATAATCACAATCAGATTTCCTAAAATTGTGAATTCACTAGATTAACTTCGAGCAAAGTCGGTGAAGGGAAGTGAATTAGCTGGTCTTCAGGAAAGCTTCGGCGGGGATTTTCCCTTCTTTGTTAAGATTATCAAACACAAGAGCTGCGCGTTGGAAATCCCAATTAGTTTGCTCCAAGCAACTGAAAGAATATAAAAATAAATTAAAACCTCCACATTAGAGATTTATAAAAGGAACAATAAATATATGACGCAAAAAAAACAATTATAATAATAAAAATACTGTATTCAGTTTTTTTTCAGAGGGCTACTAAATAAATTCTTTTGTTATTTACAAGTGAAAGCGGGGGTTTTCAATCATAATTATTGGGAATAAACTAATTTAAGTGTAATTTAATACTAATTATTATGTATTTAAATATTGTTTGAATGTACACAATAAAAACAGATTTAAAAATATATAATTTTATGAAGTTTTATATTTACATGTACATATGTAATTGAATTTAATATATTTAAATTTTATAAAAACTATGATAGCTATGTGAAATTTGCTCACTGGTGAAAATTATGAACAAAAGTGTAAAAAACTAAATAAAGTATTTATAACTAATGTTAGTAAATATTAGTATATAACCACTTACTGACTTTTTCAGTCTACCGGTTTCGAGACGTGCCCGTCTCTACGTCAGGACACTCACTTACCAACATGCAAATACTAAAATACACCTCCACCTTCACCATCACTGTAGTATATATACAGTCGAACTTGGTTATTACGAGGAAGATGGGACCACTTGAATTTGCTTGCTATAAACATTACTCGTTATACCAGAGAAAGGGTTTTTTTATACAATCGCTATTGCACATTGTCACCAAGCAAATACATATGCGTACATATAATTCAAACTGATTTTTTTTTACAGGGGTTAGGTTTTAACTGATCTGGTCTAGAACTCATTTGATATCACCCACTTGTAATGTTTATTGTGTATTGAAATAAACCTAGAACATCAAAAAAATCTAAAAAAACATTGTTAAAAGCAGCTGTAAATTGTAACAATGTGCTGAACCGTTCACTTACTAAGTTCACAAAGCTTGGATTTTTCAAAGACTATGTGTGTTCATTTTTCAATATTGTCGGCGAAAAATCCAATTAGGTACTTAGACACTTACATAGCTATCATAAACTTAATCTGATCCCAACGCCCAGCGGTATTTATCCTTTACGTTAGCTGACCGTTTAGATTTTATTACTTAGATTCTTATTTCGAGAATGATGTTTTTGACAATTGAAGATTTTTGAATGATATTTTTGTTCGGTATGTCCGAGAAGTAGCTCGTTAGAACAGTGAATAATTGTATGGAGAAAACCATAAACTAAAATGTCAACTAATGTTTGCTCGTTACATCCGAGATCTCGCTATTTCCGTGATCGTTATAACCGAGTTCGACTGTATATAGTATTTCCGAAAATACAAAAATCACATGCAGGTTTATAAAGATGTGAACACTTTTAAGGAGTTCATCAACTCCAATGCAGCTTGTGCCCATCGAGATACGTTGGGAGAACGCCACGTAGCTTCAATATTTGCATTAAAGAGCACCTGAGATGTTTGAATAATAATTTTTCCGAGTTTGCAAATCATCTTATAACTTCAAATCACGATTTTGATAAGGGTAAAGGAGTAAAAAATTTACATTTAAATAATAAGGACTTAAATTAAATAATATGGAGATTTTCACATTAAAAAAAGCCTTAAAAAATGATATTCTCTTAATAAACAATCAAAATACTTTTCAGTACAGACTTATTTTTAAATTAAAAATTAACCAATCGGGTAACCCCACTTCTACCCCCCCCCCCCTCCCGCGCGACTCCCTAACAAATCTTCGATATAAGATTTTAAATTACAATGACATGGTTGTGTTCGCATCTCTATAAATCTGCATGTGATTTATGTATTTTTGGAAATACTATATATATACTACGGTGATGATGCAGGTCGAGATGTATTTTAGTAATAGCACGTTGGTGTAGTGAGTGTTCTGACGAAGAGACGGGTACGTCTCGAAATTGAAGACTAAAAAAGTCGGTAAGTGTTTATATACATACTAATATTTACTAACATTAGTTAAAATTTCTGACCACTAAGTTAATGCTTTAAGCATAAATAATATATTATAATTAAAATGCAGTTCCACCAAGAAATGTCAGTAGAAAAACTCACTATTAAAAATATAAATGTTTTGATTATTTAAAAATTGACTTATGTCCATTTGATATCGATTAAATGTACTTTAAACATCTCATGTTAATTTTTGGTCCAAATGATCTTTTATCAATCTAATGTTGATTAGAACAAATTAATTATCTAAAACAAAGGTATAATACTTTTAACCCGATCCATAACATGCGTCATGACATAAAATTTTATAGATTTGCAGTAAAGTGCAACTTTTGAAAATATGTATAATTAAGTTAGTTTCAAAAACAACTTCAAGCGATATAAATCTTAAAAAGTTGATAAAAATATTGTGGGTATAGTGTATTCTATAGAATGTTTGATTTGATAAAATGTAATATTTACCTCGTACTCCAGCCGATGTTCATATTTGTGTGCAGGGAAAAGGCTTGAATCATTTGCTGATGATTATCCATCGCTGGCTGAACAGGGATCATTGGAATTTGAGGAACTTCCGGTGCAGCCACCAAGGCTGGAGTTTTGAAGCTGCTCTCCTCCTGTTATTGGTAATTCAAGAGTAAGATTAACTAAACGAAAACCTGAGAATACTTATTATAACGTTGTCCACACAGATAATAAATGTTACATCATACAATGAAAACTACTGTGCAGCGGCCAATGTCAACATATCAAAGGCGAGCGGTGATTTTTTTACAGGTAATCTGCAAAAAAATTCATTCATTCGTACCTACATATAAGCACAAAATATATAAGTAATACGAGCGGACCCGACAGACGCTGTCCAGCCTGAAAGTTGGCTTGCCGCTATTAGCTAGTTTAGCAAAAGTTTTTTCAATATTTTAATTTTTGATAAACTATATACTAAGTGACATTTCAATATTTTTGTTTCGTCATTGTGTGATTTGCTGTTGCACAAAGATACACATGGCAGTGCCTACTACCGGGTCCAATTGTGAATCTAAACCATCCAGCGACCCGCTCAAACACACACAAAAAATTTCATCAAAATTAGTCGAGCCGTTTAGGAGTTCAGTAACATACACACATACAGAAGAATTATATACATAAGCCAGTGCCAGTGGTTTGTCGTGCTCAAATCAAAATCGTGAAAAATTCACTGCTCTAGTGCCATAATCAAGGGAGAGAATACGTGTTAATGAAGAGAAGTCAGACCGCGTTTTACTTTGAGCCCTCTAAAATTATGACACTCAACTCATGCCCAATGCAAATTTAGTCATTTTTTAACCGCCAGCCGGGTTTTGACGTGAGCTTGACATTTAATTCGAGACCAAAAAAATGAAAAGAAAAATGTCTGATTGTGTCGTGAAAATGTGCAAAAACTGTTTTGATAAAAGGAAAAAGACTTAGAATTGATAAGTAGGTACCTAGATACTTGTTTATGATTGAATTCCAAAACATAAAATTATTAATATTCAAATATTGAAGTTAAGTAGGTACCTAGGCACATTTTTACAGTTAAATTCCAAAACAAAAAATAATTCATTTTCAAAGATAGAATTCTTTTTGAAAATGTCATGGGGAATGTGATTTCCAAAAATGTATTAAATGTCAATTAATATTACTTTATCATTACTGAAAATTCATTAAAAATAAATAAACGGGTAGAAATTATTGGGAATTTAAGGAAAGAATCTGATTGGGATCCATAAAATGTTAATGTAGTAAACATTAAAAAACAAACTCTTTTTTTACACAAAAAAAACAACATCCTTCCATTTTTTTGTATATGCATTCTCTAATAATCATTTATGCTCATAACTTATTTTTTACAGATTAAATTGTAAATTGTAAGATCTACAAACACCCGTAGCGCAAAGCTCGTTATTATGCAATCAAAAAAAAACCTCATGTAAATCGGTTAAGCTGTTTAGGAGAGTTCAGTGACATCGCACGTATAAAGAATTATATATATATAAAGATAATTATAAAAATTTTCTTTGTTCTAAATATATTTTTAAATATGATAATATTTCTTCTTGCGCATACTGATCATTGAGGGGTTAATGAACACATTGTATAATGTTAATACGATTTCTTTGTAATTTAATAGAAAATATACTCACTTGTTCTACGGTTGCATTTGTGATGTGAAGCATATCATTTCTTATACAGAAACCACTCCCATGTGGTACTATTACCATGGACTTGTGGAATGCTCTGAGTGGAGGGATGGGATGCAACTTACTGGATCCGGATAAAGATAATTCTTTGAATACTCCACTGACTGTCAGCATAATTATGGCAGGCTAAAATCAAATATAAAGTTGTGCTTACATATTACAGCAGAGATGGAGAGAAATCTAGGCATTTACAGGGATTATGACCAGGCCACTTTACACACTGTGCAACATTCACCATTCTGCCTATGTTTGAACATCCACATTTCTTCGATTCTTCCAACTGTAGATTTTTTGTAAAATAAAAGAACTCTATGTAAAGTCAAAATATTGTTTGAAAACATCATTATGTAGAGTCTGTCAAATAATAGAAAACAATAAAAATCGGAACTGCAACTGATTTTAATACTGGCAACACAAAATATGCAGCTTATCTTGTTGTTAACTTTTTTGTTTATAAATGATATAAACCACTTCAATTTCCAGTTATTCATCAACCAGTTTTGAGTTTACTACCAAATCGTCGGGACTTTCACAAAATAATGTGTAAAATGTCAAACATGAAAAGGATATAGATTAAGTGCTGCTGTTTTTAAAGTGTTACAATAAAACCAGAAGTACTCCAGAAGATTCTGAACACTTTCTCTGCCCCTAGAGAGCGTTCAGAATCGCACTGAACAGCCCTCTAGTAATTTCTACTTTAAAAAAGTATTTTTAGATTATTAGATATTGAACTTACAGTAAATATACTGAGATCTACACAGAAACTGAGCGGGTCGTGTTGTGTTTTAGGGAGGTCATTCAAGAATGAAACCACTTGAAGGCGACCATTCTTCAGGTGTCTTCTTCTTATTTCTCTCTCTGTCAAACGTAATAAATTCCGACTATTGTGCATGTAGGAATTTAATCTGAAAACAAAAAAACAACAAAATATTTGAAATTATAATTATTAGATTCTTTGCATTATTTTGCATCCTCGCCCTCTTCAATATCGAAAATTTGTGTTCTTTTTTTTTGTTGTTTTTTTTCATAGAGTATTTATTCAATAAAAACATACACATTATTACAATATTAATACATTATAAAGAAAACAAAGTATTAAAATATATTTTGTCCCGATAAACTATTCAATAATATTTTATTTAAATTATTTGTTGTCAATTCTTGATGGAATTCCAGTGTAATGATGTAATAACTTATATTTACATATAAGTTATTCATTTAAAAATACTTTGTACACTTCCACTTATTTATTTTGACTAATTAGCGCTTTCACCCTCTAAAATTATACAGTGTAAGGATAATTGATATAAAACTAAATATTATCTTAAGTGTAGGTACATTTAAAAATAAGTTGAAAAAGATACAATACGCAATATTATATTTTTTAACTTATGTTTAAATGTACCTACACTTAAGATAATATTTAGTTTTATATAAATTATCCTTACACTGCATAATATTCACCACTCTGAAGATGCCCTTTAGAGGGTGAAAGTGCTAATTGGTCAAAATAAATAAGTGGAAGTGTACCAATTATTTTTAAATTATTATTCAATAATAGTTTGTCATCGGGTGCTCAGACATTAGTTGTAATTAATAATCAAATAAAAGAGTACAGACATTATACTGTATACATATAAAATATGGACATATGTATATTATTTTGTTTTTGATGCTTTGAAAAATATTATTCAGAAGAAAAAACTCAACAAAACCAGATAAAAATGGTTTAAAGAAATATTTTTCGAAAAGTAAGAAAATAGAGTAAAATAATACAATTAAAATTAAAGAATAGCCATTTACTTAAATAAATTTTAAATATGGAAAAAAAATATAAACACATATAAATAGTGTGTGCTCATAAATGTTATCAAAACAAGATAAAAAATAAAACAAAGTAAATTGAAAATTTCAATTCATATCTACAGAAAAAATTAAAACAATAAGAAAATTTAAAGTACCTATTAAAATTAAGATCTAAAAATTGTAAATAAAATAAGAAATAAAATTAAGTTTTTGCTATAAATGATAAACCTAATGTTAAAAATATTCAACCCATTTAATTATTGTTCTGCTAAAATATTGTACACTCTTGAATCAACCTCTAAAGATGCCTTTTATTTCTTATAAAAAATTTCAAATACACTGGAACCCCTTTTTACACATTTTTTTACATGGTTTTGAAATAACTGAAAACAATTTTGAACATTAATTAATCATACGTAATAGTAATATAATTTTATTCTATTCGTTTTGGAATTCCCTTCATAGCTCTTTTACTTACTAGGCACGGAGAGGGTTGAGCCATGGGAGGGCGATAAGGGATTAATCTTGGTTACGATTTATTATTTATATATTTATTATGAAGTATTTTATTGTCATGTTATATTGTTTAATAAAATTAAGGTACAATAAATAGTAAAGAATTTTGTTATTTTTAAATCCCGAAATACTTTTTACTCGAAACACTATTTTTCTTTTTAGTTATACGATACAGCGTGAAACGTGCCTCTGACTACCTAATATGTAGCATTATTTTTTTCAAATATTTATTTCTTTAACAAACAATAAGAGCAGAATTAATTTATTCATTACCTATTGTTAGAGGAGGTCTGAGACTGGCCGTGTCCATAAGAGGCCGTCATGGAGAACATGGCGTGCTCATGGTACGCGTCCAGTAGGGGCTGTCGTGAATCTGAGTCATAGATGGCGAAGTACTGCTCCAAGAACTGTCGCACAATCATCTGACCTTCCACATTGCACAGAAAGGAGGCTCGCGAAGGGGGTAAACTCACTTCGTCGTTAATGTCAAATCCTATGACTGGAGGTAGGTCGTTTCCATCCTGAGCGAGACACAATACATTAACAAAATCCAAAAGAAGACTCCATAAAGGGGATTTTTCCGTCTTTTTGTGATGAAGTTGGCGCTTTTGCCTACCATTGCATGAAATAACTTCAATTCCTGACAGGGCTGATCGGCATTGTAATATTTATTTAGTTTTTTTCACTACATACAATATTTAGTGTACGAATACAGTCCTTTCTATGTTGGTAATGGTGAGAATAAGAAGTATTAGAGGTTTTTTTTCAAAGGTAAATACATCACTTAGTAAATTCATAATATATTATGATGGCATAAATGATAATGGCATTAACCACTCGAATGCCAAACGAGCAGGACAAATGTACCCAAACTGCTGAGCATTTTGCCTGCGCGCACTGATTTCTGAACCTTATTTTGAAATTGTAATTTTTAGGAGAAAACAGAACATATTCGCTGATGTATCGCAATTCTCGGTTGACCTCTATATTAACGTCTGAAATGACATCTATATGAGATTATAACACGACATTCTTAGATTGTGAACTAAAATTTTGTTACAATATTTTGAGTTTGTCCAAATGTTTCAGACAGAAGACTTTCACCCCCTAGGGAGTCATTAAGATCGACAAAAAAATAACACGGATGGAGAACACATTAGAGAAGGGACTATGGAAGTCTAGACATTCACCATTTTGCCTATATTTGAACATCCATATTTCTTCAATTCTTCCATTTGTTGATTTTAGTGAAGTTTTAGTGATGTTATACATTGTGTAAAGTGGCCACTTAAACCAGACAATGACAGGTCATAAGCCCTGTAAAGGGCTAGACTTCCATATTTCCTTCTCAAAAATGTTCTCTACCCCTGTTGTAATTTGTAAAAATTTTGTACTTTGTCTTCAAAAAAACTAACTAAAGGTACCGAAATTGAGAACTGAGATCTACTCTGGCATTCGAGCGGTTAATGAGATTTGGAAATCATAAATACATTTATTTGGTGTAATGTGTTAAATTAAAAGATAACTTACCAATCGCATGACTTTAGGAAACCTTTTCCGGATCTCTCTGAAGATAAATCAAATATTTGGACCAAAAACAAATAACATATTAAATCATTGAAATTCACAATGACACAAGTGATATGAAATGAAATCTTTTACATTTCCTGAAATTATAATGATGCCAAGGTTAGAAAAATATTTCATACTACACATTTATTAGTTCAGTATTTTGTAAGCAAATTTTTTAAAATACCATTGATGAACACTCCTAACCTTTATCATTATAATTGTCCAGTAAGCTATTTTATTTTTTATGATTTTATACATTTTTATATTAAACGGGAAAGTGTCTAAAATAATCTGTATTTTTGAGCCCTTTGTTTTAACATGGAAATTAGTCAATATTTAAATCATATTTTATAAAAAATAGTAAATGTACATATTTTGACTTTCAAAATGATCAAAGTATTATTTCAACATTTTAAGCATAGAAGACAATCTTTGACCAGTTAAGCTTTTGTAAGTACAAATTATATTTAGAATTAAAAGATGCAAAAGCCCTATGCGACTCATAACAATTTTAAAAATAATTGACTCATTTATTGATTTATCTGTTTTGCAAAAGTAATATGGATTCAATCAACAATTTTCGCAAAAGCAGATTATACAATCTTGCTGTGTTTTGCAGTTAGTCGCTGTCTCTTGTTGCACAACCCATTTGTGGAATTAGTAAATAAGCACACATTTAAAACTCAGAATTTAGAAATATAATAATTCATTTATTGTTATTTATTTATATTTAAATCCCGAGAAGCAAATATTTGATGTTGATTGATTTTTAAAAATAATTTGGAATAAAGTTTCCTCTTTAGGATAAATTGATTCAAACATAGATTCTTACATATTTATATTTAATATCCATTGATATAAATCCAGTCGTATTATTCAGAACCATAAATAAAATTAGTATCTTTCCAAATGTAAAAAGTTTATATAATTTCGGATAAAATCAAATCGTAAACTAAATATTTATTGCTGACTGTGATTATGACTTTTATATTCCATTGAAATTGAAACAAAATATGGTCAAACAGAGTGCTAAAACAGTGTGTAAAAATAAATTTAAAAAAGAAAGCACAGCTTTTACAATATTGAAATTTCAAAGAGGAGTAAAAACATTGTGGAAGTATCTGCAATTGGGAGAAAATATTTTAAAAATCAAAATATGAATTATTAATTAAGAAACTCCCGTACACAAATGAAGTCATAACTTTGTAAATAAGATAATTTTATACCAAATAATAGTTTGTAATATTAAACAATTATTTGGATCACAAAAATAGTTGTGCAAACAACAATCATTGTAAATATTTTGCAATATTCCCTTGAAAAACAAAAATCGTCAATCAGTTGACAAGTTACCAAAATTTGACCTCAAAATGGGTCAAAGGATAGAACATTATGCGTCACCATCACTACATAAGTCTTCACATTATAAAGAACTTTGAAAGCAAATGAAAAATATTTTTTTTACAAAAACTTTAAATATATTCTTGCGTAAGATGTTTTACTTATTTAATTTTTTTTGCTTTTTTTCATACTTCTGTTTCCTACGCAAATATTGAACTTAATTTCAACCACCAGATGAAAAAATTTCATTGTAAGGCCAGTCATAAATATAATCACGTCAACATTTTCAGTTATTCATTTATTCTGCTTTTCATACGTTCCATTCAAACAGGGCAATGGTGCGCCTATGTTCTGTAGCCATAGGTCCATACTGGTAGATTGGAATCTCGGCACGGACACATAGTAAGCGGCTGATTGTAAAAACAATCAGATATCACCTTCGCAGCGTGAGGAATAAACATACCTTCACGCGATCCAAATGGCGAATATTTTCATAGTGAATAAATAATCACACGAAATCGCCACCAACAATAAATCAAGGTGATTGAGCACATTGCATTTAGTTCATTCCTTTCGACTCTACCACTAGAAGTGGCGAGTGAAATAACAGAGGCATACAGTAACCGATTTCAGTTGGCAATGAATACAATTAGAACCGGCATGTATTTGTTATATTATCCGCTAAAAAATAAATGTTCAACTTTACGTCGAAACTTCGTACAGATCAAAAGCCGGTGATAATTCTTTTTCACCAAAAGCACATATTGTTTTGTGCTTCATCTTAGTGGCTTTCTTTTTTGCCACTTTAAATATTTTTTATCTACGCAAGAAAATATTATAAGAAACTGAAATATAACATTCCAATAAACAATAATGGAAGACATTTGTAGATCAAAGTGGAATTTTTAAAAACATGATTATTCATTGGTTCTTGAGGCTGATTGAGGAATTTTTTTCAGTCGAACATACGCGGTCGAATGTTCCTTTTCCAATATGCTGCACATTCAGTGAACTGATGTTCCTGAGGTTACTCTCTACATTACCTCACGTAAGCATCTTTTTCTTTGAAGCGATCTACCAGCGGGTTACCTTCGAGATACAATTCTACGAGAGGAAGGCCCATCAGTGGCTCCAGGGAGTTGATATGTGGAATCTAGAGAGAATGTTTTTTATTACTAATCATATACACAATAATTAAAATCTTAGTAGAAATTGCAAGTGATGTATCTAAATTAATAACTGAAAAATTATTAATTTACATAAGTATATTATTTTAAAGTTGAAATAAGTTCAGGGATGTAATATCAAGAGAAAAAGCATATAAGTTCATTAGTATTCAGAAAATATTTTATTAAAGAAAAAGTGTACTTTCAGTATGGTTTCAGTATAATTTCAGACGAGATGGTATAAATAATACAAATATTTAAAAAATAATAATCGAACAATACATAACCGAACTTTTTCCTTTAACATACTGATTTTCATTTTATAAAACGCACCCGGGAAATAAAAGTGGCATAACTCAAAATAATCATTTTTACAGGAGCAGTTACACACACATCCACGCTATCAGTAAACTAACATTTGTTTCCAAAAACAACTTTAAGTTCACTAACTTGGGCTATCTAGTTTTGAAAGCTTTCAGAAATAACAGTGGCATAATGATCATTTGCCACCACTCTTATTTCTTCAATTTGAGTTTAAAAAATACACTACAAGATTGTCATTTCTGAGTTCAACTTTTATAGCTGCATAATGTTTTTTAGGATTTAAGCCGTTAATTAAGAGATAGAAAATTACATTCAGTAACATTCCTGCATATTTAAAAAATGACAAATATTGACATCTTTGAGTTAAAGTGCCTATACTAAAAATTATTTATGCCGAAGCATTGTAGATTTTGATATTTTAAATTAATCTTGAATCGGGTTGTGACCCCATGGCTAGAACCCACTCTACCCCAGCTTGATTCCCATTTTTACAGCACCTCAAAAATTGTATAATTTGTATTTTGTAACTTACCCTGTTTTTGGCGAGATATAGTATTTTTAAATGAGGCAGTTTTTTTAACAAACTTCTGAAGTGGTCTAGAACATGTAACTTGTTTTCATTCAAGTTAATGGCTTGTATTTCGGGGATATTTTCCGAAATTATATTCACAGCTGCCAACATAATGGATGGTCTAAACAACGCGCAGAAAACATCAACCAAACCTGGAAATAACATGTATTGCATTAGCCACATATTACTATTATTATAATGGTAACAATACCTTTAAGCGCTTTATGAAAACGGATTCCATGCGGTATTGAATTAAACCTGACATGAAATTTAAGTAAAACTTTCGAGCATAAAAAGTTATCAAAAGTAATAAGAAAATTACGAGTATTTTTTTACTGTCCAACATCTGAATTGCTTCGTCAACTTTTGAAGTTTATCCACAGAGGAGGAATGATCGGTAGGTATTTTTGGTATACATAAAAAAGTAAAATAAATTAATACAAAAGTTAAGACTCAAAATATCATACATCAAAATCATGATTATGAAAATAAAAGATTTAACTCTACTACTTCACAAAAAAACAACCTATTTTATATTCATTCATGCATATACCTATATATAGTTCTGCCTATACATACTGTGGCTGGGGCGCATCCCTTAACTGATTGAAAATAATATGTATTTTATTTTTTAAATTATAAATCAACAATATTTTGAGTTTGTCCAATTTTTTGTAGACAAGGACTGGATTCAACTCCCTGGGGAGCTGTTTATATTAACATATTACAACAGAGATGAAGAACATTTAAGAGAAGGTAATATTGTTGATAAATCCACCTGGTCCATGAAGTATAGAAATTGAAAAAATAAAATTTTCAGGCGTTGCTTAGTATGTAGGTGAAATAATTCAATAAGATGAATCTCACCCGCATAAATAAAAGTTTCAGCTCTTTAACTTCACAAACATTAACAGATGAAAGATTTGAAGAAATGAGAGAAATATAGAAATTCAATCGAAGGTAGAATAATGAATGTTGAAAATGCAGAGATCACCTAAACGAGTCACCGGCAGGTTGCAAGTTCGCTTAGACTTTCATATACTCTTTTTTAGTTTGTAATAAAAAATAAATAATTACCAGGATCAGCGTGGAATTTGGTCAGGTCTAATGCTTTAGTAGCCGCATTATACCGCCCCGCCATAGCCAGCTTCATTTTGTCTAGCATCTCTTTATCCACGGTAACATGGGGAGTTCCACTCTTGACCTTGACCCCAAGTTTGAAACCATTTGGCATAGTTATAGTTCTGTCTAAATTATTCAGTTTCTCCGCCATGGCAAAATCATCTACGTAGAAAATGGCCGCATTACCCAGAGTGGAGTAGAAATAAGGAACAAAGATGTTGGGAGATAAGGCTGTAAGTAATGCATTGAGGAGAAAGTTCTTTTCGTGCTGTTGGCCGAAGGGAATCGTTATCTGATACCAGGGAGATATGCCAGGAAGGAGCTTCCTAGGCCCGTGATTCATATTAGGAGCCGGTGAGTTCACTCTCCCGTTCGGTCTTCTTCTCTGCCCTCTGAAGTTTCCTCTGTATCCCAACTGGGTCCTTCCTCCTGCATTAGTGCTCTGCCCACTCATGTCAATGTCCTCGTCATTCATGTGTTTGATAGCTACATCCCAATTGGTGTTTCTGTTCTTGTATATTTTATTGGCGTTAGGTTTGAAACTCACCCTGCGAACATTCTCATGACCGCGATTGTCGTGTTCTAAAAGCGGAAAATATCATATTAGAAAAATGTGTGATACATTATTGTGTACTGATAAAACATCAATATAAAAGTTTGAAAACATTTCAGCTTTGTTTGAAGAATCAAATGTAAAAAAGTTGTTAATATTTTTAATGCTTAAACCACACACATGCGTACGAAAACTAATCGGCGTCTGTATTTATTTATTTTTTTTTTACATATTTATTACAGCAATATACAAGTAATTATTTATACAACAAATAAATTCAGTAGTAAAAGTAAACATACATTTTTTTTTTTTTGCTGTTGGTTCATCTAAACTGCCTAACTAGGGATAGCTTCCCCGTTTTAAGGCAGTAAATTATGTATTTTATAATGATATATAAGTATATAAGTATTTACAGTTTAATCATAATGTGTGCTTTTTCAGTCTTAAAGGTAAACAATGAATATCCAGAGAAAACATAAATAATACCAAAATCTCTATATCCTAAGTCAATACTAGTAAAACAAGCAACCAGCTTACGTCCTACATCGGACAACAAATTCTCTGACTTCCTCCGACCAATATGGATTAAGAATGCAGTCAACACCTTCCTCAGCCTGGCAATCCCACCACATTTCCACGAAACTGGGATAAGGTTATATACCCTCGGGCCTATATAATATTGCTACCTTTGAGCCAAAAAAGTATTGACTCCTCTCCGTAGAATCAGATCCTTATTGGAGTGTCTAGTATTATGAACATGACAAACCCTTGCGTATTTTTCCCTGTTGAGATGTGTGACCGCTACTGACCTCAATATATACTGTTGACGAATATCCAGCACTTGAAATTCTTTGAAGAGCGAATCACTCGGGTATCGGTATGGTTTTTTTAACATAACTCTTAACACTGATTTTTGAGCTAAAGCTGCTGAAGCCATAGTCGTTTTAGTGCAGCTTATTAGTATTAGTACTTGTTGGTTTTAAAGTAAAATTAAAATAAAATATCAACAAAAAAAGGTTATAAAGTATGCTATAGCAGGTCATAAACGTGACGTGTGACAAACAAACATACTTATTTACTTTACCCATGTTACAAGAATATTTAGTAAGTTGTGAGAGTTACGAACCATTGTACGAATAACCTCTAGAGTCTCTAGGTCCATCTTCTCCATGATTCCAATTGTTACGACCTCTACCACCTCCACGTCTAGGCATTTTGACTAAATGAAAACTTCAGCCGTAGGAAATCGAGCGTTTTGCACACGCAGTTCTCAGAAAACTAATAATTCACAATACAATATACAATATAACGGCAATATCTTTACATTCCCACTCAAAACACTTGGCGTGTAGATTGTAAGCATGTAGATTTGTCGAACCGCTGAGATATGAGATTACTGGCATCGATCAAACAACAGAATTAATAAAACCGAAGAAATACATAGAGATTGAAACAAAAAACAAAATGTCGCCGCTATACACAGAGATAATGTAGAACTATTGCTATACAGTGGACCAGAGATAATGTAGAACTATTACTAGTTCAGATCTGACACTTAGTACTACGGCGCCGTAACAACTATTTGACCTTTAGGTATAATAACATATTCCTATTGGTCAAATTTTGTATTTGCGCTATTTCACGTTGGCGCTTATATCCATCGAAAAAAAATCCGCGGGAAATTCAAAACTTTCCCTAAAAGCTTTTACAGCTCATAGCTTGATCTTGAGTAATAGTTAAAAATCAGAAGTATTCACTTTTTAATGTTTTTTTTTCCAAATTGTTACTTTTACCACCGATTTTTAATTATTACTACTGATCAAATTACACGTTTATATTATGAAGGAATTAAAGCTTCTCTATCATTAATGATGCTGCATTTTGAAAATAATGAGTTGTAAGTTTTGGAAATTGATTGCCATCACACAAAGTGTAATAAAAAATCTTAGTTTCCTTTTTTGTGATTTAAAAGTGAATTCACCACTTTTAACAACAAATTTTTATAAAGCAAACTTATCCTAACACTGATCATTAATGGTGAAGAGGCTTTGAAGACAGAGGAGATGAAAAAAAGACACTTTATTTGGAACATGATTTTTTAATAATTTAGTTTATGTTGTAACTTTGATTTAGAGGAGAATTCAGTGTTAAGCTAGATAAAAAAACGTCAACATGGAACGCATAATTAGACATGCCAATCATTATTTAAAGTTCTGGAAAGAAAAACATGATAAGTCAACGCTTCAATACATACATGGATAATATAGATTTATGCAACAAAAAAAGATAACATTGGAATATTTTCTGAGGAGCAAAACTTGTTTATTAAATTCTACACATATATATATATCTAAATATCTATATACTTAAATAACATGTATATCTTCTTCTCCTTCTATATATGTATATATATATATATATATATACTTATATAATGATGTGAACAATTAAAGTCCATATTTAAAAGATATACTGTATGTTGGCTAAAAAAAGACATAACATATTCGATTTGCAATAATGCTGTGAACCATTAAAGTTAATTTTTTAAAGAAATACTGTATGTTAACTATAAAAAAAAATAACATATTTAATTTACAATAACGATGTGAACTATTAAAGTCCATATTTAAAAGAAATACTATATGTTAGCTAAAAAAGACATAACATATTTAATTTGCAATAATGCTGTGAACAATTAGAGTTCATTTTTCAAAGAAATACTCTATGTAAGCTAAAAAAAGACAACATATTTAATTTACAATAATGATGTGAACAATTAAAGTCCATATTTAAAGAAATACTATATGTTAGCTAAAAAAGACATAACATATTTAATTTGCAATAATGCTGTGAACAATTAGAGTTCATTTTTCAAAGAAATACTCTATGTAAGCTAAAAAAAGACAACATATTTAATTTACAATAATGATGTGAACAATTAAAGTCCATATTTAAAGAAATACTATATGTTAGCTAAAAAAGACATAACATATTTAATTTGCAATAATGCTGTGAACAATTAAAGTTTATTTTTTAAAGAAATACTGTATGTTAGCTATAAAAAGACATAACATATTTAATTCGCAATAATGCTGTGAACAATTTTATTCCATTTTTTAAAGAAAAACTGTATGTTAGCTAAAACAGACATAACATATTTATTTGCAATAATGCTGTGAACTATTAAATTTTATTTTTTAAAGAAATACTGTATGTTAGCTTTAAAAAGCCAACATATTTAATTTACAATAATGATGTGACCAATTAAAGTCCATATTTAAAAGAAATACTGTGTGTTAGCTAAAAAAGACATAACAAATTTATTTGCAATAATGCTGTGAACAATTAGAATTATTTTTTTAAAGGAAACGGTATGTTAGCTAAAAAAAAGACAACATATTTAATTTACAACAATGATGTGAACAATTAAAGTCCTTATTTAAAAGAAATACTATATGTTGGCTAAAAAAGACATAACATATTCAATTTTTCAATATTGTTGTGAACAATTAAAGTTCATTTTTTAAAGGAAACTGTATGTTAGCTAAAAAAAAGACAACATATTTCATTTACAATAATGATGTGAACAATTAAAGTCCATATTTAAAAGAAATACTATATGTTAGCTAAAAGAGACATAACATATTTAATTTGCAATAATGCTGTGAACAATTAAAGTTTATTTTTTAAAGAAATACTGTATGTTAGCTATAAAAAGACATAACATATTTAATTCGCTATAATGCTGTGAACAATTAAAGTTCACTTTTTAAAGAAATACTCTATGTTAGCTAAAAAAAAAGACAACATATTTAATTTACAATAATGATGTGAACAATTAAAGTCCATATTTAAAAGAAATACTATATGTTAGCTATAAAAAGACATAACATATTTAATTCGCAATAATGATGTGAACAATTGAAGTCCATATTTAAAAGAAATACCATATGTTAGCTATCAAAAGACATAACATATTCAATTTGCAATAATGCTGTGAACAATTAAAGTTAATTTTTTAAAGAAATACTGTATGTTAGCTATAAAAAGATATAACATATTCATTTTGCAACAATAAAGAAATAAATAGGTTAAAAATAATTGTTTGTTTAAAAATATGTGATAAAAGCCTTCTGTATTTATATGCAGGAGTAAACAAATCAATAGTTACTAAAATATAAATTAATGGTTGTTTTTTGAATACCTTTTGCTTTTTATAACAGCTAATTTTTGTAAAACATTTAGATTGGAATTAAGTAATTTAGAATCATATTTTCCTGTTAATATTTTATTTATTTCTTGAGTCCAATTAAATAGTTGTAATTTAACAATTAACTTAACGAGTTTAACTTTTATAACATTTATATGGCTTGGACATAACCACTCAAAATTTAAATTTTCCTCCAAAATATACTGCAAGTTTTTATGGATATTTGATTGGATAAGATTATTTGGATTATTTAAATACTCATTAATAATTTCAATACATCTTGTAAATAAATTCAGAAGACTTTTAGATGCTAATTTTAAACAATAACCGGTTCTCTCTCTCAACGATACATATTTGTGATGAATTGAAGCTTCTGACTGAGTAAGGGATTGTTTGCAGGCCTCACAGTTATTGTCACTTAACAATCTACGACAAACCCAACCAGCAGTATATCCATGGGCTCCAACTTTACTTCTCTCCTGTTGAGAGCGTAAAACAGATACATCACGCACAGTAATGCTATTGCATTCTGCTATTAACAAACTAGATAATGACATCCTTGATTCATTATTGAGCTCAGGTTCTGAAAGTAATGTGGGACTATCACGAGAGAAACTTAAAAACTCTTTTAGGTTTAGTATCATGCGCCCTCTATCATTTTCACAGTTAAATGTCGGAGAGTGTGACGACAAAAAATGACTAATGAGTGCAGACTTAAAAGTGTTGACAAAGTCTCTGCATGTTGGATTCACATTCCTTCCATTGTACATTCTTATTGCACCGAAAAAGTTTTCCAATGGATCTTGGTTGAGACGTCGCGTGACTAGTTTTTTAAAACCAGCCTGATGCAAATCTGCCCAGAGCCCTTGAAAACCTTTGATGGTCAAAATATAGTTTTTTAGAGATGGTACAATCCTCTCTCTCCCTGAATTCAAAAATTTCATTTTCTTCAATTTGTTAATAGCATCAATCCAAAATGCATGGTGTGCAGACTGCGGTGTCGTAATGTATCTCATTTTACCTTTGGAAAAGTTGGTAGCACCATTTGTACTGTCGAAGAGTTTGTCGAAGAATAAAACGACATCACTGGTGGCTAACAAACTTTCTTTTTTTGGTGACGACACTGAAATAGAAAAAAACAAGTATTTATTAAAGACTTAATATTTTTTTAAATATTTTTATATCATACCGTACATTTAGATACATACCAAATTCTGCAGCAAAACGAAGAGCAGCAACCATCCTTTCACTGAACACTTTGACGCAGTTGCTGACTTTCATTTTTCTGATTTTGTCAGGTATAATATGTTCATCGTGTATTGATTTTAATAATCTCACATCTCCAATCCTTGCGTCCCGTTCATAAACAAAAATCAAATCATCCCAGCTTGAAATTTTACCCTCAGTCGATATATTTTTATTTAGAAAATTATTTCTTAACCCCTTTATCAAATGTGGGGGGTCATAAATTATAAAAACTTTATGACCACATATTTCAAAAAAAGTTTCATCTGAAAACAAATTTCAATAAAACATTAAACATAGTATAAAACTGAAGTAGTAAAATATTTGTAAAGAAAATCTGAATGTAATTTTGCATTTATAAACTAAGAAAATAAAAATAATTCCCTCTACTGTTTTACAATTTAGTTTGTAGAATAACTTTCAAACAAAAAACACGTATCTACACCACACACGAGTTTAATATTAGTTAGAACAAAGGTCTTAGGTATTCAGAATTCATCACCCATCATTAGGTGTAAATACAAACCGTTGTAAGTTTACATTTATATCTGATGATGGGTAATTCTAAATACCAGAAACTTGTTTTTAAACAAATAATAAATTTATGATTGGCATATAAATACAAAGTTTTTTATTAATTGAATCGGCATTTATTATTTTCCAAATTTATTAATTAAAAATAATTATTACCATAATCTTTCCCATTTCTCAAATACATTCTTCGTGTATCTTCTCTCAAATATTTAAGTGCTCCAATATTCGTTGCACCTTGGTCACATATACTGGCCTTAATAATAAGACCAGTATCTGATACAGCAGCGTACACTTCCCGAATACATTTAACTAACTGAATGGCAGGAGTTGTCCCTTCACAGAAATAGTAAGCAATAGGTTGACGCCAAGAGCCCGTAATCCCTCTTATCATAAAAACCAGGGCATGGTCCGCAAATCTGAAATAAGAAAAATGTTATATTTTCAAAATTATGACATTACAAATGGAATTAAATAATTTGTTGGCAATACTAAATATTTTTAAAAAACGAACCTGGCTTTTTTCTCAGTTCCAAAATCAACAAGCCCTTGGAGTCCTTCGTTTTCCACACCAAAAGATAGAAATGGTGTCAGTGAAACCTCGTCAAACACTATGCTACATATTCTGTCATTGGTAGACCAAGAGCTAACAGCATTTTTCAAAAATGCTGTTATATTTGCATTTATTCCTGTTCGGAAATTTAATCCTTCAAGAAGCCTAAATAAGGTTCGTCTTGAAGGCAATGCAAAAATTTTCTGCAAGAGTTTGTAACCCTTAGGCGAGTTTTTCAACAAAGCCAGGGACAAAATTTTCTCATCAACAGAAAACCGCCTGCCATTCTTGGTAGTTTTGGAGCACTTTATTTGCAACCACATAAAAGTTTTAACATCCTTGGAGAGATTTTTAGTTAATTCGTCAAAAGATGAAGATTGACTAAATTTTGTCGCTGTCTTTAACCTTTCCCTGAAAGAAATAGCCTTCCGCTGATACCTTTTAGCTGCTGACCTGCATTTTTTATATTCTTGGATAATTTTATTTGATTGAGGTGTGAAATTGCAATTGAATCTGTGGTCTGAAAAACAAAAATACATTATTACAATGCAACAGGAGAGTGATATAGATAAGTAGGACCAACATTAGACAGATCAAAATAGATAATAAGTACTCATTGGTATTATTTTTGTAAATGCCCTTTGGGGTATTGTAAAAAAAAAAAAAAAAAAAAGCATCACATAAGAGATATTCTAGATCATTAATTAGATTCAAACTCAAAATAATAGTAATAAGTTACAGGAAAAACTAGAAGCGCATCTTCTTTTGGTAGCTGTAGGTCGAGCAGAGACGGGAAGACCTGAAAACAAATGAATAAAGCTTTACACAGGACACAGGCAAGATTTAGGAAAAGAAAGGGGAAAGGAAAATTCATATTTACAAGTATTACTAGGGATGCATTTATAACTTGCTGTGGATGTTCCAGCTGTGACAGGGAGACCTGAAAACAAATAGGTAAAGCTTTACATGGGACGCAGGCATGATTTAGAAAGAGAAAAGGGAAAGGAAAATTCATATTTACAGGTATTACTAGGGATGTATTTATAACTTGCTGTGGATGGTCCAGCTGAGACAGGGAGACCTGAAAACAAATAGATATAGCTTTACACGGGACACAGGCATGATTTAGGAAAAGAAAGGGAAATGAAAATTCATATTTACAGGTATTACTAGGGATGCATTTATAACTTGCTGTGGATGTTCCAGCTGTGACAGGGAGACCTGAAAACAAATAGGTAAAGCTTTACATGGGACGCAGGCATGATTTAGAAAGAGAAAAGGGAAAGGAAAATTCATATTTACAAGTATTACTAGGGATGCATTTATAACTTGCTGTGGATGTTCCAGCTGTGACAGGGAGACCTGAAAACAAATAGGTAAAGCTTTACATGGGACGCAGGCATGATTTAGAAAGAGAAAAGGGAAAGGAAAATTCATATTTACAAGTATTACTAGGGATGCATTTATAACTTGCTGTGGATGTTCCAGCTGCAATGGGGAGACCTGAAAACAAATACGTAAAGCTTCACACGGGACGCAGGCATGATTTAGAAAGAGAAAAGGGAAAGGAAAATTCATATTTACAGGTATTACTAGGGATGTATTTATAACTTGCTGTGGATGGTCCAGCTGCGACAGGGAGACCTGAAAACAAATAGGTAAAGCTTTACACGGGACGCAGGCATTATTTAGGAAAAGAAAAGGGAAAGGAAAATTTATATTTACAGTAATAACTTGCTGTGGATGGTCCAGCTGAGACAGGGAGACCTGAAAACAAATAGATATAGCTTTACACGGGACACAGGCATGATTTAGGAAAAGAAAGGGAAATGAAAATTCATATTTACAGGTATTACTAGGGATGCATTTATAACTTGCTGTGGATGGTCCAGCTGTGACAGGGAAACCTGCAAAAAAATAGATATGGCTTTACACAGGACACAGACATGATTTAGGAAAAGAAAAGGGAAAGGAAAATTCATATTTACAGGTATTGCTAGGGATGCATTTATAACTTGCTGTGGATGTTCCAGCTGCGACAGGGAGACCTGAAATCAAATAGATAAAGCTTTACACGGGACACAGGCATGATGTCGGGATATTTTTTTACTATACAGCGCCTTAAAAATAAAATATGAAAAAAAAATATATATAAATATGTATATATACAAATAGCAATTATGAAGTTTCATAATATATCAAATAAATTGTCTATGTTTAGTGAATGTATGTATGTATATGCTTGCATGGGTGTGTGTACATGTGTGTGTATGTATGTTTGTATGTATGTATGTGTGTATGTGTGTGTGTATATGTATAAAAATGTGTATAAGAGTAAGTTTATATTTTATTAGTTTGTCCTTTGTAAACTATAATCATGTAGTTGCCTAGCTTGGAACGGGGTATGTACCCTTGTTAGCTAGGCAAAGAAAACATAAAATTGTATATATAATAAAATATTTAAATAAAAAAAAAAATTATTCAAAAATAATCATTATATAGTCAATGAAATATTTACGAGCAATGTTAGTGTTACATCTTCTTTTTGTAGCTGTAGGTCCAGCAGAGACAGGGGGATCTAAAAACAGATAGATAAAGAGTTACACTGGATAAAAAGAGTTAGATAATAAAAACAGATAGGAAGTTAGAAAATGTATACTCACCAGTAATATTACTTCTACTAGTGACAGGTAATAATGGGCCAGTACTGATGAGGTGTTCCGGTCTTCGTCCTTAAACAGTTATTTGTTAGTTTTCATTAAAACAATTAAATGACAAAACACGAGCATGGTTTATATGATTTTACAAATTTACTTAAGCAATATTACCTTGAAAATTAGCGCAGTTTTGTGGTATATTAAAATGTTTTTTTATTTTTGCTTCTTTGGCCATATCTTCTTCAGTAAATAAAACCGGCGTTGCTCCGGGAAGTAGTCTACAGTTTCCCTCAATGAACTTTGCCTGAAAATGTCTTTGACACACGCGAAATGCACAGCGAATTCTACTATGTGATAATGTGTCTAATTTTGGGTTATTAATGTTAATAACCCAAGTTTTAAAGACATCGGGCTCATTTTTGGGAAAGCAATATAATTTTACGATGTCCCCGGAAACTTGACAAGAAAGCACACAACACTTTTTAGACATTGTTAAATTATCACAGGCGATAAAAATAGAAGAGAAAAGGTGGGAAAACTGTCACAAACATAGAAACAATAACGAAAAGAGGAAACGCACGCCGTAGATTTATGATTAACAGATTAACACAAGTTTATAATTTAAACCGTTTTCCCACGCGCGCCATTTTCTTTTTCTAACTGTGTGACGTCATGATGCGACTTCAGCGCTCGTACGTAGCAGGTACGTAGCGCTTACTCGAAATAGCGATGCGAATACTACCAATTCCATTGCTACCAACACAAGAGAGGTAAAACATCCATTACTACCAATACAAGAAGGGTAAAACACTTCGGAATAGGGACTGTCACCCCAGTGCAGTGGACCGGAGCCGTGCTGTTGGCAATACTGACAGCGATCACGCAATTTTCACGCCGTTGAAATCAGTGATGCCATCCTCAAAAACCGAATGAATGTAGCCAGAAGTGAAAAATTTATTAATATAAGGGGAAAAAATAGGAAGGGAAAAATTCCAAGCTTCGACAATAGTAGTGGTAAGAAATGAGATTTTTTTTTTTCTCTAAAATGCATAAAAAAACAATAAACTTGTGCCTTTTTTTAACAACAGCAAACCTATAAATTACAAACCAAAGCAAAGTCAACATAGTAAATCCGTAAACGGTTTAATTTAGTTAAAAATATATAAATCAGACGTTTTTTTTCCAGAATTTTCTTCATATATAAACAACAAGTACCAAAACGGTGAGTTAGTAAACCTGACTTTTAAAAAATCATCAGATTAAGCAACGAAATCGTTTTCTGGAATATAATTTATTGAATTTGAAATAACGTATATCTAAAGATATAGCTGGTGAATTGAAAGAGATCGAATAAATGAGAAATCTAAGAAAACCTCGTAGATAATATCAAATCAACAAATAAATCACTTGCCTTACTTATAAACCTGTGGGGCAATTGCAATCGGAAGTTAACATGGTTATCTCCGACTGTCCGTAAGTTAAATCAATATTTATGTATGAAAATGTGTATATTTGTATAAAAATTTAAAGTACCTTCGTCGGTAACCTGTAATTGAAAATATTTCAAAAAAATGCATCCATATTCTATTTTTCATACTGAAAACTTAATTTTACTCTATCGATAAAATTTAAGATTGATGTTAACTTCCCATTGTCCCGGGTTTACAAGTAAGACCCCGCCAGTATTATGGTGTATATTCTCTTAAGCAAATTTTAAATGTAAAATGTTAAAAAAAACCCTTTTTATGTAATCCAGATTGTTTTTTCAAATTTAATTTGATATTTAGTAAATAGTCCAAACTATGGATACGAAATGCAATAAAGAGAAAACATGTATAAGTTTCTCAACGTTTTATATAATGGTATTCTGGAAATGTGTGTTTTAGATTGCGTTTTATTATGTGTATTCATTAAAAATAAAAAATAAAATTAAAGTGCGCCCACCGGCTTTTATTTCTTGTAATAGTGATGTATTATTTATTTAAATTATTTTAGTGCAAGCAATTACAATTACAAAAAACACATGTGGCATGAATCGTCATTTTTCGTTTTAACAATATTTAATATTTAATAAAAATCTATTTTTAGAAAAAAATACACAAAATAATTTTAAAAATCATACCATGACAAAACCGGTCACATTGAGATCATTTTTGGAGTATTCTTGAAGAAATCATGGTAAATTACAGTAAAAACATGTACATGCGAATAGATATGTATATGTGTATGTATGTTAATAAATACATTACAAGTGCCCCGACTCAACAAGGATTTTCTAGTGAGTCGGGGCAAATTCGCAGGCATGAGTCATTCCTGATCGTGTCACTATAAACTGTGTCTCATTTCCAAATAAATGTATGTATATTTGTGTATATAAAAAAATAAAAAAGTAAAATAAGTTAAAATATGAACCAAAAAAATATCTCAAAATACATACCAACGGATTTATTTATTACGTACATAAAAACATGATTTTTTTATTTCACGCAGTATTTTTCTATTTGTGAAACTATAGTAGAATTTCGATTATTTTTAATTTATTGCATTTAAAGTAAGAACTTTGATATTATTAAAATATATTTGGCTGTCTATGGATTATTTAGATTCTTTATGGTTTGTCGTTAGTCAGCCATGTTTTATTCTTCCTCTCGCGCTGGTGTCCGGCTAGATTTCGAGGCGCGTTGTTTTGCTATTTCGTTTAAAACTCGTTGTTTGTGTTGTGTATAGAAATTCGATTTGTGAGAAAACATTAAGATTGTGATATTTGTGTAATTCTTCGACGTTATATTGCAAGAAAGGTGAATTTGTTAAGTGAGACCATAAAATCGTCAAACTTTACAGGTGAATGCTCTCAAGATAAGAAAAGTGTTTTATTACTGGAAATTGCCGTTAAACCCAGTGAAAATAGTGAAAATCCACAATTTTATATGTTCTGTAGACGAAAATCTAAATTCTCAGTACGTGAGACCATGGGGCCTCCCATGCACATTTGTTATTATTTTGCTTGTATGCTTTTGAACCCGTCACAGTAGGTAGCTAATATGGACGAGTCCATTTTGGGGAATTGAGGGATGTTACCTCTTATTCCCCGCTTATAACGGTTTTACAGTCATTTTAATGTTTTTATCGAGTCTTTTTAGATTATTTAAAGCTATTCCTATTTTTTTCTTCATTTGAATCGCCACCGTTTTGTCATATTTGAGTTACACTTCGTTATCCGCGCGAGTGAGGTACATACTCTAAGGATTCATATTTGATAAAAGTATACAATAATTTAGTACTCCCGGCGGTCTGTGAGCGGTTTAGTTATATAAAGAATGTCAGTTTTGCGATTTAAAGCCCCGTGCCGTTACATTGTTGTCTGTAAATCCGATTTCGTTGCATGTTTTTAGTTTTGTCAGAGGTTAGTCACCCCTCACGCCGTTGTGTTTACAGAGGAACCGATTTCGTCAGAAATTGTGGCGTAGTTGCTTATCACATTGTGTGTGCATCTTGCTTGGTTTTCCGTGATGAGAATACCACAGCTCGATCGTAAACAAGTGAGTGTCGTTTAACAGGTGTTTCGTTCTGTTTAAGGTTTGGTAAAAGTAGAAATCAGTGTGGTGTCGCTCGGTTTGCCGTCGCGTGTGGCGGGAAATGGAGATGCCTGGTGACGGTGACCGGGCGGGGTAGAGATACTGGAGCCCCTTAGTTGGGTCGGGCACGCTGGAGCGGCCCTCGTGCATCTAGGGGCTCCTCCAGAAGGACGCGGAAGCGGACGGCACAACAGGCACAACATGGCGGCCTGGCACAAGCATGATCAGATCGGCATCAACAACCTGCTGATGGATAAAAATTCCAAAAACAAATGTAAGGTTACCCTTATTTTATACTGTCCGTGACACTGCCACTGGGCCATAACCTGACTTGATTTTTTTCTGAACCTTTTATGTGACATTTTGGTCACAAACTTTTTTTATTTATTTTATTTTTTGTACATTATGTTAATTGTATATTGGCGAGCTTATTGCCAAATGGCAATTTCTCCCAACCAACCAATAAAATAAACGCTCCGTTTTTGTAATTCCAGTCGCAAAAAATATTCAATTGAAAATAAAAATTAAAAAGCTAAAAGATATACAAAAATATTTGTATTTGTACATAAAACCTTGAATCAATATTCATCATCATCATCATTTTCCCTTTCCGCACCTAATGGTACATAGGGCACTGCATTGGTACCCCAATCGCAGCGTATCTCGATATTTTTTGTTACATGAAGGTAAGGTGATCAGTCTTACGTTTCAGGTACCAGTCTAGGGACTATGAAATATTCTGTTGAAAAACACCCTTTTAAATAATATTACTCAATGAGAAAAGGGAATAAAGGGAACGTTTGACTCAATTCAAAAGACAAGAATATCCATTTGTATAAACACCCACGTGAATATCTCCACATACACGAAATAATACTAAAATAATATATTTAAAGTTATGAACTATGAACTAATATATAGAATAACCATCCCAATGTTTTAAAAGAACGGTGATAAATTGCTACTAAATATTTCATTTAATAAACATTTTTAATCTATTAATATTTTAAGTATTTTTTGTATTGAATCGTCATTAACTTTGTGGAATAACATGATTAAATGTATTCGATTAAAAACTTTGTTTTAAGACTTCTCAAGTAGTTTATTTTAAAGCACTAATAGTTCAGTAGGCACAGATCCTAGATTTTTCATTTCTGTATATTTACGTTTATAACAGATGGAAGGATACGTTCTTTCCGAAACTAGTAGTGCTTCAAAATATAAAAACAAATAATTTATTTTTAACACTTAATTTTTGAAGCACTAACTTTGTGGTTATTACGATTAAAATTAAAATTAAAACTTTTTATTTTAACCACTTGTTAATTATTTGATTACCGAGCGGTCTCGCTACAGAAGCTTCCTTATCGAGGTGCAAATTAGCAATGAATATATAACATAAGTTTATCAAAAACAAACGTTTTGAATCCACGACCCCCATACGAATAAAAAAAAATGTAATTGGGAGCCTGGTTATTACTTGTATGCCGGTTATTCAAACCCTTGCTTTTTACTTCTTGCATTTGATCGCGAGCCCCCAGGGGGTCGCGAGCAACAGGTTGAAAATCACTGTCCTTAGTAATATGAAAGTCAATATAATATTATCTGATTTATTTCATTAAAATTATTTATTGACAATTCTTGATGGAATTCCATTGTAATGATGTAATAACTTACATTTACATATAAGTTATTAATTTAAAAAATACTTGGTACACTTCCACTTATTTATTTTGACCAATTAGCGTTTTCACGCTCTAATGGGCATCTTCAGACCAGTCTGAAGATGCCCATTAGAGGGTGAAAGCGCTAATTGGTCAAACAAATAAAAAAATAAGTGGAAGTGTACCAAGTATTTTTTAAATTAATTACTTATATGTAAATATAAGTTATTACATCATTATCCGATTTAGTAGACACCGTTAAAATTATAATATGTGATGATATTTCTTGCTAATTGTACCTTGATAAGGAAGCTTGTGTATCTTCGAAACCGGCCGGTATTTAAAAAATGTTAATCTGTGAAAAACAAAGTGATTTTAAATGACTATAATTTATCTAATGCTTATTGAAATAGGACATGTATTCAATTACATCAAAGGTTAAATCTTTTGTTTCTTTTTTTTCCAATAAAAAGTTTGTACTGTTTTTTTTTTCGAAAAAGTTTTTAACTTAACTCTTTTTAAGTGGTTTTCAATTTGCTACGACGATGTTGTGTTGTGAGATGGGGGCTTTAAATGATACTAAAGGAATTTAAAAAAAAACATTTAACCCTCGAAAAAATAAATAAAATATTAGTATATGTTCGAGGTGGAGATCATTTTAATTGAATATATAAAATGACAGGAGATTTTTTTTATTTTCTACCCTTACGTATTAGAAATATATTTATTTTTATTATAAACATTAACTACCAGTCTTGAAGATGTCGCGGAAGCGATGAAACTATAGCTGATTATTCAAAATTTACGAATTAAAGAATCAGTATTTATATAATAAAAAATATTTTAAAGTTTTTTCATACAAAGAAATATTAACGTTCTCATGATTTACCCAAATATTTCATTTTGAGGACCATTTTCAACGAGTCGTAAATAACTCACTGTTAGAAAATGGGAATCAAGTTGGGGTAGAGTGGGGTTCGAACCACGGAGAGCCGTGAGTCCGTGACCACTAGCCACGGGACCACAACTGATTTTAAATCCATTTTTTATGTATATTTATAAGTATATATATTTTTTGGTTATTGTAAGGTTTAAAACAGTGTTGATCTACTATGATTAAAAAAACACATTTGACAATGCCAAAACGTCAAAAAGAATCATAGTATTGTAAACAAATATCTTAAACTTCTTGGTTTTATCAATAGAATGACGGCGGATTTCAACAATACTAAAACCATCAAAACTCAAATGCTCAGTAGTTCGACCCCATCTAGAATATACTTCTCCACCAATTTAGTGTCCATTATAAAGGACTTTGACCATATCGAATCTGTCCAACACCGTTTTCTAAGAAAACTGGCACGGTTGCTCGGATTGCAAAGGGGTAATTATTCCTATTTTGAAATAGAGCAATCTATTAATCTGTCTTTATTGCTGAAATGCTTCATTGTAGAACTGAGATGGACAATATAGGCATTTTCAAAATACTTAATGCCATAAGTGATGTCCCATCTCTGTTGCGATCAATTTCTTTTCATGTTCCCAACCATTTCACCTAAAGTCAAAATCTGCTAATTATTAAATCTTCTAAAAGCAACTTTTGTTTTTATGGACTTATGTCTAGAATGTGTACATTAGTCAATTCGTCACACAACTTGGAATTCTTTGGAAAAGATCTTCCGGCTTTCGGTAGATCTCTTCGCAACTAAAACAGTGTGGAATGAATATGGATTGGCATGGTTTAACTCGAAGCCTTATATGTTTATTGTGTATTTGAATATATTATATACCATTATTTTATTGCATTTGTTGATCTTTGCTTCATTGTTTTTATGTTCTTTTTGTTCAGTTTCTTGTACATATTTTGTTCTTGCTCAAACTATAATTCTTTTTTTTATCTGTTGATATATTTAACATGCCCCTAATTTATTTTAAATAAATTAAGACTTATTATTTCTGGGTTCGATACGCTCCCATAATGATGCCCACGCGTACACACACTTGAAGACCTCTACATTTTACTCTCATACAAATACACACAAACACACCCTTTTGTTGTACCATAATTTAATATGTATGATTTTTATTTAGAAACTTCCCTGGTCTGTCTTTAGACTTTATCTTTATTATGTAATTTAATCATTGTGACTGTATGTTTCTGTAAAATAAATACATATGTTTCTTTATATAACTGTTGTAATTGATTAAGGCCGTATATAAAAATAAATAAAGAAATATTACTTGACAGGTATTACAGCATACACGTAGAACATTTTTGAGAAGGGAAAAGGAAAGTCAAGGTACTGGGCTTATGACTTGTCATTAGTTGTTTTAATTGATCTTTTTACACGCTGTGAAACAGTCTTTCTGTCTATGTTGAATTAAACCACCCAATTACAAGTCATAAACCCTGTAAATGCCTAGACATCATTACTTACTTCTCAAAGATGTTATCCGTGTACTTAAGATTCGGATCTTTCTCTTCATTTTCAGGTCAATAAAACAATAAGTGCTGGTTTCTTCCATCAGAAATATTCCCATAGACGCAAGCTCATGTAAATGCTTATGTCGTACCGCGTCTAGATTACTGTAATGGAATATCTGCAAATCTCCCAAAATATCAAACTAATAAACTTCAATCTGTTTTCAATGCAGCAGCAAGGCTTATTACGGGAGTAAACAAATATTCTCACATCTTCGAGATTTGCACTGGTTAAAAGCCCAGAGAGAATAAAATACAAGCTATGCTGGACAGTATTCAAATCCCTTCATAAAATGGCTCCAAGATACCTATCGGACCTTTGTATAAGAGAAAATACATGTCAAAGAAAATATACTCTTTAGGTCAGTAACACTAGATTTGGAGATCGTGCTTTTGCCGCTGCCGGCCCCTCTGCCTGTTACCAATTGCCTTCAAGCTTACGAATCATCGACAGTCCCAGTCAGTTCAGATCCCATCTTAAGATTATCATACCCTCAATTTTAAATCAGAAAATAAAATATGTCACTTTAGTTAGAATGTAGGTTTAAGTATACAATTGTAAAGCGCCCTTGAGGCGATTTTTCACAATAATGGCGCTATATAAATCAGCCAAATATTAATATTATTATGTTGTAGAATCTGTCAATATCGATCAACTTCCTAGAAGATGATTTCATTTATTTATATTTTGCTTACACAATTAAATATGTATTACATTTTTTTTTTTAAAGTTTGTAAATTCTTACATAAAAATTTCTTTCGCACATGCATGCACTTATAAAAATAACATGCACATACGCATAAATTCAGTATTTGTCTCTAAAAATGTTGACATACTTAAACATTCTGTAAATCATGTCACCAAGTACTGAAATAGAACATGCTGTAGGAATGAATCTGCAATTAAGGCATGTATTTAATATTATGTATATTATAATGTAACTCTTCATTAAATTAAAGCATTGTTATAACACTACATTTGGATTATTATAATAAATGTTCTGGCCTAGTTTGGCACTGTATGCAGGGAGGGGATGAGGGTTGGAATCTTTAGATGTAGAATTTAATGTATTTAACATAATAATATTCTCATTGAGAGTCGAAAGTAAATAGAGCACCCGAATTATATTATTTCAAGCCTCTAGTTCTAGACTACGTATATTATTTATTTATTTTTATTTGGGTACAGTTTTTACATATATTGTATACAGAAAATAAGAATATATATGAACGAAAATTGTGAAAACAGTCAATAAAAATTTTCCACAGAGGTGTAAGCTATTGATTAAGTACATTATCGGTATCAAAATAAAAGCAATTAACAATTAAGAAATGTTATGCAAATAAAATAAAAATACATATATTTATATACAGTTATAAAAATTAAGTTAATAGAAACAAGATAAATTTTAATTTAAGTAATAAGAAAAGAAAAAAGTTAGATAAAAATAATATAAAAGGTACACAATTTAATAATAAACATACTATATTATCTATCCATTTCGTCACTGCGCCGGCAATAAGTTTTTTTTTTAAATTTCTCATTAAAATTGCATAATTTTGTCTTTAAAAAAATACTTAAATATTTTTTCACAATAAAATTACACATTTTTCCTTTTTGTTATCAATAAAAACATACGTAAAAAAAACCGTCTCAAAAGGTACATTGTTTTATTAATTTTCTGATCAATTTTTACAGTGTTACTTAACAGATATTGCGGACGCAACGAAGATTTGTTATTAAAAAAAATAGATTAGACAATGGCTATTGTTTTAACGTTAAAAAAAATAAAGAAAATATTGATGTATGTTTTTCCTTCCACCCCACGTTGTTTCTTCTTCATTATTTAAAAAACATATTTGCTTTTTAAATAATTTACCCAAATTTTCCCGTTGCTCGTAAATAACCACTTTAGAAAAAAATATAAATTATTTGTTGTATAAAAAGGATCAAACCTCGGACCTTCTAATCCAGAGTTAACTTATAAACAGGGAAAAAACTAAAGATAAGAATGAATTTTATTCTGTGAGTATAAACGCTCGATCACTACAGGAGCTGAAAAAAACTCTGATAAAGCGATCGAATCAGACAGACCGCGTGAAGGAAATATGGCGTGGTCATTTCCAGAGAGTACTTAATTGCCTGACTAGTATCGAAATTTGAGACCAGCAGTGCGTTTTCAGTGAACGTTTTCTAGGAGGTAGATTAATATTTATTTATCTGTGGACATTGTTCATTTATACCATTTTTAGGGATGAATATTACAATATAAGAATAGTTAAAAACATAAAAAAATAATATAAGAAGCGTTGATAAATGTAAGAGACATCAAGAGAAGAATAGTACTTATAGTAATCAATATATAGTAATTAATATATAGTAATTAGTAGGTAAATTAGTGCTATCAACCCTTTCTCTATCCGTAAAGAGCCTTTTTAGAATAGCACTGCAGGTGTTAAACTAATGGAATACTTTCTGGACAAGTTCGGAGGAAATCTACTAGTTACGCATATGGCCTTAATTATAAACTTGCCAAGTATAAAGTTACGCCTAGCCATAGTAATAGAATAAGGATAGGAATACAATTTACGCCCTACAGTTGGATTAAAAAATAAAAGTTTAAAAAAGCCGACTTTACCCTCAACTAGTTGATTTAAGAAGATTTTTCTGTTATGCTATTTTATTTAGGCTTTTGTGTATGTGTGTTTGCTAATACAATGACGGTTGGTATGTTTTGTATTCATTTTAATAAAAAAAAAAACAATTAATAGAATGCTATGATGTGATTTCTTTCCTAGATTAACAAATTTTTTTACACGAATTGTCATTCGTATCGAATAGTCAAGTCTCAAAATTTCGAGACGTGGTTTCTAAATCTCGTCCCTGTCTCGAGACTAAAATTTGTGTCGAGACTGGAAGCCCTAATTTCATATAACAATAAGGCTGAGATAGGCATTATCGACAAAATCAAGAAAGGAGCTCCGCGCTGGTTTGGGCATGCAGAG